>NW_027187347.1:18043130-18179616 GCF_028583685.1 Petaurus breviceps papuanus
AGAAAGAAAGAAAGAAAGAAAGAAAGAAAGAAAGAAAGAAAGAAAGAGAAAGAAAGAAAGAAAGAAAGGAAGGAAGGAAGAAAGAGAGAGAGAGGAAGGAAGAAAGAAAGAAAGAAAGAAAGAAAGAAAGGAGGAAGAAGGAAAGAAAGGAAGAAGGAAAGAGAGAAAGAAAAAAGGAAGGAAGAAGGAAGGAAGGAGGAAGGAAGGAAGAAGGAAGGAAAGAAGAAAGAAAAAAAGAAAGAAAAAGGAAGGAAATGAAATCAGGAAGGAATGAAAGGAAATAAGTAAATGAAGGAAGAAAAGGAAGGAAGGAAAGAAAGAAGAAAAGAAGGAAGGAGGAATGAAGGAAAGAAAGAAGAAAAGAAAGAAAATACAACCCAGTTGCCAATGAATGTTGATTTTTTGAAGCTTTCCATTGCCTGCAGTGTTTTGATAGAAGACAGCTCTGTCTTTGTAACAGTTGCCACATGCAGTTCCTACCAGCAGTAGCTGTCCAATTTCATCAAATTCATTTCTTGGAATTCTTCTTTAATATTTACAAAAAGGAAAAGGCATTATGCTCTAAAACAAATACGCATATCCTTGTTATATTTTCCTATGCAAAGGATTAGCTATGCTGCTTATTTAATTTTCTTAATAACTCTTCCACCAGAAACCTACTCTGGGCCCCCAATGTGGGTTGGAGGGATTATATTGCCCCAGGAATACTCCTTCTTTGGATAAGCCTGGCTTCCAGGTCTCTCAGATGTGAGGTTATCCATTAAGCAAACCCTGAGCCTGGCAATTCCCAGAACATTTCCTTTCTCTGACTAGAAACCTAGATTCTGGTATCATGTTAATTTGGAAATTAAAAGCTTCCTCCTCCTCAATCAGTCAATGTACAAGCATTTGTAGAGTGCCTGCAATGTGCCCCATACTCTGCTAACTGCTAGGGATACCAAAAAAAAAAAAAGAAATTGTCCCTATTCTCAAGAAGCTTACATTCTAGTGGAGGGCTACTTACATATGTAAGAATGCACAGAATAAATATAAAAAAATATAAATATGAAGTATTTAGAGTAGTCAGGCAAAAGTAGTGTTAGTAGCTGGGGTAAGCAGGAAAAGTCTCATGTATAAGGTGGTGCTTAGGCTGAATCTTGAAGAAAGAGAGGGATTCTAGGAGGAGGGAGTGCTTTCTAGGTCTGGGAGACAGCTAATGCAAAGTACCAGAGTTGAGATATAAAGTACCATGTGTGAGGGCAAAAGAAGTACATTTTAGCTAGATCTTAGAATGTGGGAGGGAAATAAATGGCCAATGAGCCTGGAAAGAGAGTTTGGGGCCAATTTGTGAAGGGTTTTAAAAACTGCACAGAAAAGTTTATGTTTTAACACAGAGGAATCAGGAAGCCATGGGAGTTTATTCAATATGGTGGTGACATGGTCAGATCTCTGCTTTAAAATAAAAATCAACATAGCAGCTCAATGGAAGACAGCCTGGATTGGTGAGAGGCTCAAGTAAGGGAGAAAAATTGTGAGAGTATTGCCATAATCTAGATGAGAGGTGGTGAGGACCTGAACTTGAGTCCTGGCTGTGTGAATAGAGAGACATGTTCACATATGAGAGATGATGTTGGAGGTAGGACTGGCAAGATCTGGTCATTGAGTGGATAATGTTCAGGGGTCCCCTGAATTTGTCTTTGTGAGTTGCCATATTTTGAGAAACACTGGGCCCAAAGTATGTGAGAGACCCTGAAAGGGCCAAGGCCAAAGCCCCATCTTAGCTGACAATGTGTTGTCTGGACTCTCTGTGTGCCCTTGGGAGTCAAGACAGGTGCCAGTCAGTCTGCATAGGCTGAGTAACTGCTTGTGCAGCTGGAACCCTTGTGGATAAATGGACCATGATATCTCCACAGTTGAGCAGTTCCTGGGGGAAAGACTGTCTTTTGATGCCACCTTGCTCCTCCCCATGGGGAGGGGTTTGTCCTTTTCCCACCTTCACCCTACCTTTTTGTCTCCGAAGCCATGCCCTTTTAGGTAGAGATTTCTGGAATCTCTTCCTCCCTTTGTCCTACTGTTATAAAAACGCTAACATCCATATGAATTGTGAACTCTCTGGTTCTACAGGCATCATTTTTCTTGTAATAAACCTAGTTTTCACATTAGTTTTGTTTGTGATTGCCTGTTGACAATATGTGGGGTGAGCGAGAGTGAGTCGTTGAAGATGACACCAAGGTTACAACCTGGGAGAGTAGAAAACAGGTGGTGCCTTCACAAGAAATAATTGTATTGGGGAAAGAGAAAATGAGTTCTGTTATGGATATGTTGAGTTTTAAGTGTCTTTGGGACAGAAATCTCATTTGAAATGTACAAAAGGCAGTTGATGATGCAAGACCCAGAACATAATTTTGGAGAATGCCCACATGTTCCAAATGTGTGAGAATAACGTTTCAAAAACTCATAGGGAAGAGATTATATAGGAGGAGAGGTTGGTCAATGGCATCAAATGCAGCAGATGGGTGAAAAAGGATGAGAACCTAGAAAAAGCCATCAGATTTGGTGATAAAGAGAACATTGGTAACTTTGGAGACAGTAGCTTTGGTTGAGTTATGAAGGTAAAAGCCAGATTGCAAAGTGGAGGAAGAAGCCAGTAATCAGTGAGGGCAAGTAGATTAAGAGAGTATTAGGGAAAGACGTCCAGAATAAAAATAAGTCTACTCACTATGGAATGGGAATTTCAGAGGGCATGGTAGAAAGGGTGGGCAGGCTTGGAGAGGGAGATGAGTGGGGCAGTGTTAAATAGAATAGGGACAAGAGAAGGAGAAGTGAGGTTTGAGAATAGTTTGTTCCTATGTGGTCACTGATTCAGTACTACAGGCTTAGGGAAGGGTTATAGGTAGTGGAATTTGTTAGTTATAAATTGTTGTTTTCTCCCAAGTCTTTCCTCTGTTGCCTTCATTTCTTTCCTCTCATTTTAGGAAAAAACATTCTCTTTTAATTTATATTCTCATTAAAAAAAACCCCAACAACTCTTGCTCCATTTCTTCTAGGAATTCTAAATGATCTTTTGACCAAGATGTGTTTTCTTTGAGGTTTAGCTTATGGGTCTTTCGGAGCTATTCTCAGAAGGGTTTGCGTCTTTGTTTTAGGGCTAGGCTCTGTACATTTCTAGTAGAACTGTCAAGGCCTTGCTGCTAGGGTCAGAGCAATAACACTGCAGCCTCATTATTCTCTCAGGGTCTGGCTCTCAGATCTCCTCTTTCAATTTAGAATTCCTGGGCTCTCTCCCCCTCCCCTTCCTGCCACCCTCACCCTATCCTGTTCCACTGATTTTTGCCATAATCATTTGGTTTTTGTTTAATTGTTTCAATTGTTTTCAAGTCTTTGTGACCCCATTTGGGGTTTTCTTGGCAAAAAATACTAAAATGGTTTGCCATTACCTTCTCCAGCTCATTTTACAGATGAGGAAACTGAGGCAAACAAGGTTAAGTGATTTGCACAGGGTCACACAGCTAGTAAGTTTCTGAGGCCAGATTTGAATTCATGAAGATAAGTTTTCCTGGTTCCAAGGCCCAGCACTACATCCCCTGTGCCACCCAGCTGCCAGATAATAATTTGCTAATGGGATAAAAAAAATTTTGCTAGTGAGCAGAATTTGTGCTCTTGTGTTAGATAGATGACCCACTGTTTGTTTGTTTTTTTCCTTAGCTTTCTGATCACTATTCAGTTTGGTGCTCATCTGAGATCTTTCTGAGAACAGCTGCACTGATTTCTCCTACTCTGCCTTCTTGATTCATCTCCTCAATGCTCAGTCTCAAAGGGCTGTTGCCCCAAACAAGGGACAGGATGTGGGGGGATTATCTAGGCACTCCCTCCTGCTCCTCTGGTTTTCATATTTGAAACAAGATTGGTCGCTGCTCTGAGCCTACTTTCTACTCAATTCTTCCCTCCACTGATATCCTCAAGCAGGTCTGAGCCTCTGAATTTATGCTCCCAAAGTCTTTTAACCTATCTCATTCCAAACTCAATATATTATAGTGGAATTCCAATTGAATTAGACTTTACCAATAAGCCTGACCTCTCATGGCCTATGTTGTCTTGACTGCACAATAGGGATGATATCTACTGTGTTTCCCAGGCAGGAGCTTTAGTTCTGGTTCTTGCTGTGCCTACTTCTTGTATGGCCTACTCACCTGCTACCCTCCCCCTCTCTTCTTTTCCTGCCAGCTATCTGAGTGGGTATTGTAGAACAAGACAGAGGTGTGTGGTTAGAGAATCTGTTGTCTTGACGCGTTACAGATTCCCACAAATTTAAAGTGTCTCAAAGTCCCAGGTAGTCTAGCTGTTCCTTCAGCCTTGGTAAAGGTAATTGATCTCTTAGCCACTTTCTCACTACAGTGAAATAGGATAATCCTGCTAGACTAATAGATGAATATACTCAGAGAACTGAAGGGTAGTGGCAGTAGGAGGGCTTTCCTTCTCTTCCCTCCCCTGAGAATTCTGCCATATCCTCAGCCATTCATGGGGAGCTTGTGGGTAATTGTCCTTTTCTGCCTCTATACCTGAGATTGAGGGTTAAGGTTTCTTTCTGACCATTCCTTTGGAAGAATCTCTCTTCCCTACTCATATGCCCAGTGCTAGACGAAGGGAGAGAAGACTCTCCATTTCCATGGAAACACTGCCTCCAGGGCCATCCTCATAAGGAGATAGAAGGCTGTTACTTGGCAACAATTGGAGAAGCGGGGAAGGAGGAAAGGAGAAGACAGCCTTGCTTGAAGGAGCATATTCTGGAGAGAAGAGCTGCTATAGTTAACAAAATCTCTGATGGACTGGGTCATAGAATGTAGAGCAAGTTATTACAAAAATGCACCCATTTTCCTGAGTGGAAGCTTTATGAAACTTATGAATCAAACAATGAATAGGTGAACTAAAGAATGGAAAATTTGTTCTAAAAGAAAAAATTGGCTGTTTTCTTCTTATTCTTATCTGATTCTAGAGGGAAAGGAAATTCAGTGGTAAGAGCTAAAATAGTCCTTTTTAACCATCTTTGTTTTTTTCCTACAAAATGTAAAAGATCAGCAGAGATAGAGGACACAATATAGACAAGACCAAGACTCAAGTCTGAGCTCTGTCATTAACTATGACACCTTGGACAAGTTGATCTATCTACTACAGGTGGTTTTTACACATTTTTATTGATATCTTTGATTTTTGTAACCTAGTCATTTCTGGATATAACACAACACTACTACCACTATTGACACAAGACAGTTAAGTAAAAACCAAAACAAAACTTGATTCAATAACCCCATCTGGCCATATGCAACACTCTACCCTTGTATTTACCCACCCTTCTATCAAGAGGGTGTTAACAGGACTAGTGATTACAATTACTCAGAATTCAGCTCTTTTAGCAATCTATTCTTTTACTTTATTGCATACATCATATATGCTGTTCTCCTGCTTCTGGTTTCATCATGCTATATCAGTTTAAGTGAGTTTTACCATATTTCTTTAGTCTCCATAATTTCTTACCTTGCAATAATAGAAATTCATCTTTTATATGCTCTGCTTTGGAAGAAATGGACTGCATTGGGAGGCAAGAAATTCTTCCTCATTGGAGGTCTTCAAGCAAGGACTAGATGACCACCTGTTAGGAAAGTGATAGAAAAGATTCTTGTTCAGGTTAGGCTTGAACTATAGCTCAGATTCATCAGAAGTTCCTTCCAACTATGATTCTGAAATTTCCCTTTCTATTACTGTCTCTTGGATTTTGTTATCATCCAGGTATTTTATAGAAACAAATGTGATTTTTAAGGCTTAATTTTGGAGTCTGCAACTTTGTTGAAACTGGTTATCTCTGAACATTTTTCCTGCTTTCCTAGGATTTTTCAAGTAAACTATCATATCAGTAAATAGGAATAATTTTCAGTCTTCTTATCATTATGCCATTAATTTCTTTCTCTTGTCTTATTGCTATTGCTAGCATTCTCAAAACTATATTAAATAATAATAGGGAGAGTGAGCATCCTTGCTTTATTCCTGTATTTATTGGGAAAGGCTCTAGTGTAACCCCATTGTATACTATGCTAATTTTTTAGTTTAAACATGCTTTTTATGATATTAAAAAGGTGCTTCTGTGCCTATACTTTGTAGGGTTTTGTTTGTTTTTTCTTTGTAAGTTTGTTTTTGTCACAAATTAGTGTTTAAAATGAATCTGGAAGGAAAACCAGAGATCCTAATAGATTCATGTGAGGGAGGAGTACATTCCTGGCTGACTAGAGAACAGCCATCATAAAGGTCAAGGACGGAAGATAGAGTGTTGCTTGTGCAGAACAGCAAGTCTGTCAGAATGACCAAGAAGCATGACTGTAATGGTGAGAGGATGAGAGTAATATGTAAGAAAACTGGAAAGATAAGAAACGGTCAGTTTGTAAGAGATGTAAATTTCAAACAGAGGAGTTTATATTTAATCCTAGAGTCAATAGGGAGCCACTGGGATTTATTGACTAGGGGAGTGGGAGGGGAGGGTGGCATGACCAGACTTGTACTTTAGGAAATCACTGTAGTTTCAGGAAAATCACTTTGATGTCTATGTGGATAGAGTCCATGTGGATAGAGTAGGAAGAGAAGCAGGAGTCAGAGAAACAGAACAGGAAATCATTGAAATAATTGAAACAGTCTAGACAAAGGAATGAAGGCCTAAACTAGGGTAGTGGCCACATGAGCAGAATGATGTGAAGGATGTGGAGGTAGAAATGACAAAATCTGGCAACTGATTCCATATGTGGAGAAGTAGTTGAGAAGGACACTAAAGCTACAAGACTGGGGGACTGGAAGGATAATATCCTCAATGGTGACAGAGAAGTTCAGAAGAGGTCTAGGTATGTAGGGGAAAATAAAGAGTTCTGATTTGGAAAAACTGAGTTTGGTGCAGCTGTGGGACATCCAGTTGGAAATGACCAATAGATGTCTGGTGATGCAAGACTAGAGCTTAGGAGAGAAACTTGGACAGGACATATAGACCTGGGAGGCAGGTATATGTGGATGGTAATTGAATCCTGTGAACTGGTGAGGTCATTAAAGGGGAAAGTATAGGGAGAGAAGGTGGTTTAGGGCAAAAACTTGGGGGTACATTCACATTTAGTGGTTATGGCAAGAATGATGACTCAGCACAGGAGACTGAGAAGTGATACAGCCACACTTCACCCCTCTTGTGAAACCTCCCTTCTTCCAAAATCCCTGGGAGGGCAAGGGAGAGACTCCTCTCTTGGTGGAGTTATGCCAATAGTCAGGCTATCCTCTATGTCACTATCCATTTTCCTTTCCCTCAACTGTTTTTGCCATAGATGAAAATATTCCCTAAGGCTCTGCTAGGAAGGATGGCAAATCCTGGCTGATCAGGCCTTCCCAAGACCCAGAGCCCCTAAATGTACTGATGGAATGGAGCTAAAATTTGCTGTCCCAGTCTAGTGCTAATCCCAGTACCACCTTCTCTTTCTCTTCCTACAGGCGAGTGGTGAAACGTAATGTGCGGTTGAGATGCCCCTTCCGGAAGGGCACTTGTGTAATCAATCAGAAGACTCGGAAGCAGTGCCAGGCCTGCCGGCTTCGCAAGTGCCTAGATAGTGGAATGAGGAAGGAAAGTAAGTCTTAAAACTGATAAGGGAGCCTGTGTATGTGTGTGTGTACACATTTAATAGACAATAGTCAATATAAAAAACTTGTTCATCTTTCTACCACAGATACTCACACAGTCATTGGTAAAGATTTGTTGAATTGGTAAAGTGTGTGCTTCCCACATAGGCATCTGTGTTAGGCTACTAACAGAATGATGGGGGTAATCTTAAGGGGAACAGTGACAAGAGAGGGGAGAGAGAGGGGAATGAGTTGTCTCATGCAGCTCAGTGACTAGGCCCATGGCAGTCCCTAGGAGATTATGAGGAAGTCACTTCATCTCTCTAGGTCTCAGTTTCCTCATTTGTAAAACTTAGATGCTGGACTAGAGCATGGAGCTCTTAATCTTTATGATGTCATGGACCCCTTTGGCAGTCTCATAAAGCCTGTAGATCCCTCCTTGGAATGTTTTTTTAATGCACAAAATAAAATTGGGGATTACAAAAGAAACCAATTATATTTATTTATTTGTTTGTTTGTTTGTTTATTTATTTGCTTTTTGGAGGACAATTGGGGTTGTGACTTGCCCAAAGTCACATGGCTAGTAAGTGTGTCAAGTGCCTGAGGCCGGATTTGAACTCAGGTTCTCCTGACTCCAGGGCCAGTGCTCTATTCACTGCACCACCTAACCTTCCTGAAACCAGTTATATTTAGTAAGACAATTATCAAAATATTTCTAAAATGAACAAGTTTCCACACCACAGATTAAGGACCCCTGAGTTCTAGATGATCCAAAGTCCTCCCTAAGGATATTCTATAGTGAAAAGGATTCTATGGTAAAGTGAGAAATCAGCTGGGCTGCACACTGACATTGACTTCTTTTGCTTTTTAAGGATATCTTTGAAGTTCATTTTAATTTTTTTTAATGTAGGGGAGAGTAGCTTAGGAGACAGAACCTGGGGTCTGCATTCATCTAGAGATTTAATCTTTAGTCCATCCCTCCCCTTCTATTTCTCAGCCCTTCCTCTTCCATTTGCCTCCTCCCTCCCCTCCTACACTCTTCTCCCTCCTTGCACCCAACTCATTTACTTGGGTCTGTCTTACCCCTCTGTGAATAGAAAAAAAAATGGTTTTACTGCCATGGCAGCCAAGCTACTATCCATAATCCATGAAGTTTAGAGAATCAAAGAGTGTTTATGCTTCCGCCTTCTGGTAGGGAGTTGACAGTTTTCAAGGGCTCCATCCAAAAGAAGTTGGCCTCAAACATATACCAAGTCCCAATCCATATTCTCAGCTGGGTTGTGGCAGAGCCTGACCTATCCCTCCCTGCACACTCCCTTCCACCTCTGCCACTCCAAATCAGAGGATTACCTAAAAGAACAACGGTGTTAGTTGGTAGCTTCTAATCTATTTTAACAGATGTTGACTTTTCGTCTTCCTTACCAGATTGACCTTTTCTTTCAGTTCCTCTCAGATTGCAGATATCTTATTCTCCCTGGATAGAAGGGGAGAATGGAAGAAGGAATGTTCTAGGCAGACAGTCAGACTTTATGGGGAGGAAAAAAGGCTGAGAATAAGACAATGTGAAATCTTTTGGACACAAGCAATAAGAACATACCCCTTATACTCTCCCATTGTAAATTCATTCATTCTTCATTAATCTGTAATATCTGGGCTTCACATATGGACGCTCAAAAAGTTAGTGGAAATGAAGTCAAGATGGCAGAGTAAAGGCAGTGACTTGCCTGAACTCTCTCCCAAAGCCCTCCAAATACATTTAAATAATGACTTTAAATGAATTCTAGTGTGGCAGAACCCACAAAAAGACGGAGTGAAACAATTTTCCAGCCCAAGACAGAATGTTAGAAGGAAAGATTGCTCTAGGGTGAGGAGTGTAATCCAGTGAAGACTGGGTCCTAGCAAACCCAGAGCAGGCTTCAGGGCAACTGAATCAGTGGTAGCAGTGGTGGTTTTCAGACCTTACAGCCCACAGATATCAAAGACAGCTTAGAAAGTCAACAGGAAAGATCTGTTGCATCTAGGTGAGAGTGGAGCACAGTCTCAGTGCAGGCTATGCCAGCACAGCCCCAGCCCCAGCAAACCAGGAATAGGTCTTGGGAGCCACTGGATAAAAGGCAGTGGATGCTGCTGGAGCTCTCAGCCCACAGATGGTGAGGTGTTCAAACAACTGGTCAGAAGAAGATTACAAGGGTCTCTTTGCTAGCACTGAGGCAGGACTCTGTTGCTTTGCCCATACTCAAATCTGGGTCACAGTCCTGGGTGGCAGTCCCAAAATGTGGAGCACTAGCATAGAAGAGGTTGTAACTATAGTGGAGCAGGGATCCTCTGCATAGTTCCAGGGCAGAAAAGAGTGCTTGTGGCTGTTCACAGACCAGAACACAGGCCAGGAAAGTAGTAAACACCTCTTCTTAGATCATGTCACCTTGAAAGAACTCAAAACTTATGGGTCCCTAGAAGTATCTCTGAAAATAACTGCATAAACCCCCTGAAGTTTGGGACACTGTGCCCTCCATCCTGGATGCAGAACCCTACCTTAACAAAGAGTTAAATGTCAAGAAATAGACTGGGAAAATGAGCCAACAACAGAAAAAATGCTGACCATAGAAAGTTACTATCATGACCAGGAAGATCAAAACACACATTCAGAAGACAACAGTAAAATCTCCAACAAAGTCCAAAGGTTCCAAGAAAAATATAAGTTGGTTTTAGACCACAAAAGAGGCCAAAAAGGATTTTGAAAATCAAGTAAAAGAGAGAGGAAATATTGGGAATAGAAATGAAAATGATGCAAGAAAATCATGAAAAACAAATCAATAGCTTGGTAAAGGAGACAAAAAATACTGAAGAAAATTACACCTTAAAAAACAGACTAGGTCAAATGGTAAAAGAGGTCAAAAATCCAATGAGGAGAACAATGCCTTAAAAAGCAGAATGGGCCAAAGGGAAAAAGAGGCACAAAAATTCACCAAAGAAAAAACTCCTTAAAAAGAATTGGACAAATGGAAAAGGAAGAACAAAAGCTCACTGAAGAAGATAATTCCTTATAAATTAAAGTTGAGCTAATGGAAGCTAATGCCTTTATGAGAAATCAAGGAAGAATAAAAGAAAACCAAAAAAATAGAAGACAGTGTGAAATATCTCTTTGGAAAAACAACTGACCTGGAAAATAGACCCAGGAAAGAGAATTTAAAAATTATTGGACTACCTGAAAGCCATGATCAAAAAAGGAGCTTACATATCATCTTTCAAGAAAATTTCACTTTCAAATACAAGACTCAAGAGAAACACAAAAAGGTAGACAGGAAAGGGAAATCATTAAAGACTTAATAAGACTAAACTATTTACATTCCTACATGGGAAGATGATACTGGAAACTCATAAGACCTCATTTTTAGGGTAGTTAGAAGGAGTATATATAGAGATAGAGATGATAGATAGATAGATAGATAGATAGATAGATAGATAGATAGATAGATAGATAGATAGATAGATAGATAGATAGATAGAATACACACATTTATTGACAGAGGGTACAGGAGTGAGTTGAATATGAAAGGATGATGTCTAAAAAAATAAAATTAAGGGTTGAGAAAGGAATGTACTGGGAGAAAGGGAAAGGGAGAGATAGAATGTGGTAAATTCTCTCATATAAAAGAGGCAAGAAAAAGCCTTTACAATGGAGGAAAAGAGGGGGGAAGTGAGTGACCCTTATTCTAATCAGAATTGGCTCAGACAGGAAATAACACTCAACTCTGTATAGAAATTTATCTTACCCTACAAGAAGAGAGGAGGTGATAGAAGGGAGGACAAATTGGGGGAGGGGGTAGTCAGAAACAAAATACATTTGAGGAGGGACAGGGGGAAAGGAGAGAAAGAATAGAATAAATGGGGTGGGGAAATAGGATGGAGGGAAATACATTTAGCAATACTAATAGTGAAAAAAATTTTGAAGCAGGTTTCTCTGATAAAGGCCACATTTCTCAAAACACAAAGAGAATGGAGTCAAATTTATAAAAATAAGAGCCATTCCCCAACTGATAAAGGATCAAAAGATAGGAACAGTTTTCAGTTGAAGTAATCAAAGTTATTTCTAGATTTATGAAAAAATGCTGTAACTCACTATTGATTGGAGAAATGCAAATTAAAATAGTTCTGAGGTACTACCTGATACTTATGAGAATGGCTAATAGGACAGAAAAGGAAAATGACAAAACTGGAGGGGATGTGGGAAAAATGAGACATTAATACACTGTTGGAATTGTGAACTGATTCAACAATTCTGCAGAGCAATTTGAAACTATGCCCAACGAGCTATAAAACCATGCATACTTTGACCTAGCAATACCACTACTAAGTCTGTATCCAAAAGAGATTTTTAAAAAGAAGAAAGAAAAAAGGACCTATATGTACACAAATATTTATAGCACCTCTTTTTGGGGGCAAAGAATTGGAAATTGAAGAGATGCCCATCAATTGTGGAATGGCTGAGCAAATTGTGGTATGCAATTATGATAGAATGCTATTGTGCTATAAGAAATGATGAGTAGGATGCTTTCAGAAAAAGCTGGAAACACTTACATGGGCTAATGCAAAGTGAAATGTACTGTGTACAAAGTGACAATGATGTTGTATGATGATTGGCTGTGAATGACTTAGTTATTCTCAGCAATACAATGATCCAAGACAACTCTGAAGAGCTTAAGATGAAAAATGCTATCCATCCCCAGAGAAAGAATTGATAATGTCTAATACACATAGAAACAAACTTTTTAAACTTTCTTTTTTTGAAAATTTTTCTCTTTTTTATTTTTTAGTTTACATCATTCATTTCCACAAGATTTTGAGTTACAGATTTTCTCCCCATTTTTCCCCTACCCACCACCCCAAAACAGTGATCCCACTGAATAGTGCCTCCCCCATATCTGCTCTCTCCCATATCTTCCCCCAAACCCCCTCCAAATGTCCAGTAGGGCACGGTGGATCTGTATGTCTTATTTCCAAGTTACATGAAAAATAATAAAATATATATATGTGTATATATATATATATATATTTTAAACATTTTATTTTAAAACTTCAAATTCCAGATTCTTTCCTTTCCTCCCTCATCACCAGCCCTTACTGGGAAGATAAGCAGTTCAATACAGGTTGTACATGTGTAGCTATGCAAAACATTTCCATAGTGTAATATTTACATATTGTAAAAGACTGAATATATTTCCCTCCATCCTATCCCACCCTGCACTTTTCCTATTCTCTACTTTGATCCTGTCCTTTTTCAAAAGTGGGTGCTTCCAACTTCCCTCCCCCTTAGCCTGCCCTCTCTTCCATCATCCCCCATCCCATCCCCTTCCCCCCACTCTCCTGTAGGGTGAGATACCCTATTTAGTGTGTATGTCATTCCCTCCCTAAGTCAAATTCAATGAGAATAAGGTTTACTCATTCCCTTTTGCCTTCCTGTTCTTCCCCTCCATTGTAACAGTTTTCCCTTGCCTCTTCTATATGAGATAGTTTACCCCATTCTGTCTCTCCCCATCTCCTCTCATTATATTCCTCTCTCACCTCTTAATTTCACCTTTTAAGTATCATCCCTTCCTATTAAATTGGTCCTGTACACTCTTGTCTATGGGTACCTGTACACATATGTACACACACTCACATATGTATTCATATGCCCATATACCCTCCTATAGATATATATGTATATATATGTGTGTGTGTATATATATAAGTATACACACACGTATTTCTATTCCCTTCAACCATTCTCATACTGAGAAAAGTTTCATTAGTTACAATTATCGTTTTTCCTTGTAGGGATGTAAATAGTTCAACTTTGATAAGTTCCTTATGATTTCTTTTCCCTATTTACCTTCTCATGCTTCTCTTGCTTCTTGTATCTGAATGTCAAATTTTCTATTCAACTTGGGTTTTTTTCATCAAGAATGCTTGAAAGTCCTCTTTTCCATTGAATGACCATAATTTGCCCTGAAACATGATATTCAATTTTGCTGGGTAGGTGATTCTTGGTTTTACTCCCAGCTCCTTTGACCTCCGGAATATCATATCCCAAGCTCTTCGATCCCTCAGTGTAGAGGCTGCCAGATCCTGTGTTATCTTGATTGTGTTTCCACAATATTCAAATTGCTTCTTCCTGGCCACTTGTAATATTTTCTCCTTGAACTGGGAACTCCGGAACCTGGCTATAAAATTCCTAGGAGTTTTCTTTTTGGGATCTTTTTCAGGAGGTGATTGGTGGATTCTTTCAACCTCTATTTTGCCCTCTGGTTCTAAAACATCAGGGCAATTTTCCTTCAGAATTTCTTGAAGGATGATTTCTAGGTTCTTTTTTTGATCATGTCTTTCAGGTAGTCCAATAATTTTTAAATTATCTCTCCTGGATCTATTTTCCAGATCAGTGGTTTTTCCAATGAGGTATTTTACATTGCCTTCTATTTTTTCATTTGTTTGGATCTGTTTAATAGTATCTTGATTTCTCATAAAGTCACTAGCTTCCATTTGCTCCAATCTTATTCTGAAGGAATGATTCTCTTCAGTGAGCTTTTGAGATGCTTTTTCCATCTGGCAAATTCAGCTTTTTAAGGCATTCTTCTCCTCATTGCCTTTTTGAGCCTCTTTTGCCATTTGAGTTAGTCTATTTTTTAAGGTGTTATTTTCTTCAGTCAGGTTGTTGAGTCTCATTTCATAATTTTCTTGCATCATTCTCATTTCTCTTCCCAATTTTTCCTCCACTTCTTTTATTTGGTTTTCAAATCCTTTTTAAGCTCCTCTATGGCCTGTAACCAGCTTATATTTTTCTTGGAAGCTTTTGGTGCAAGAGTTCTGACTTTGTTGTCTTCCTCCTGTTCCATGCTTTGATCCTTTTTGTCACCAAAATAAGAGTGCTCTGTTTGCTTTGCTTCCTTTGCTTGCTCATGTTGCCACTCAATTACTTGACTTTTGATCTTTTTGTCATAGTAGAACCCTGCTACCAGAAAGGGGAGCTTTGTCCCAGTCGTTGGAGTTTTCTCAGTTGCTGGAGCTATTAGTTGGATGCCCTCTCTGAAGCCTTCTCTCACTCTGGCAAACTGGTCATGCACCCCAGGACCTCTACTCTAGACAACAATTCAGATCCAGCAATCCACGTGGCTGTGGCTGTGGCTGCATGGCCACAGTGCCTCAGCCACTTCTCCCTCCAGGGGGTAAAGGCTGAACTGCACTCCCAAGCTCCCGGTTCACAAAGTCCACACTGCACTGACCTCTCACTTTGTCCTTAGCAACTATGGGTTGATAATTCTGGAAACCACCACAGCTGCTGGTGATCTAAAGTCCCTCCAGCCGGCAGCTGGTTGTGTCCACCCTGAGGCTCAGGCTCACATGGGGAGCACTTAGCTGGTCCCTTCCTGCTGGTCTGCTGGACTGTATTCAGTGGGAAGTTAGCTTCTCTCTGTTATTTTTTGAGTTCTGTATTGCCAAAGTTTATTTAGAGTCATTTTTACATGAATTAGAAGAGGTGGCAGTGGGAACCATGCTGAAGTCCTGTTTCTACTCCACCATCTTGACTCCTCCCCCCCTTTTTAAACTTTATTGTTTTGAAGGTTTTTTTGGTCCCTGTTTTCTTTCACAACATGACTATTATGGAAATGTTTTGCATGACTACACATGTATAACCCATATCTAATTCCTTGCCTCCCCAATGAGAGAGGGGTGGGGAAGGAGGAAGGGAGAGAATTTGGAACTCAACATTTTAAAAATGAATGTTTAAAATTATTTTTTACATGTAACTGGAGAAAAATAAAATACTAAATATGCAATAAAAAGGGAAAAAAGCTACCTTTGGTTGGGTGCACTTTGTAGGTCAATATCCATAGCCCACAAGTCCATTTTTAGCAGGCCAGCCAAAGAACATATTCAGATAAAAATATGTTTAGTTGAATAGCATAACATAAATGACAAGAAAGATCTCCCACATATGTGTGAGAATACACTCTCTCATAGGTTACCACACAACCAGTAGAAGAATGCAAATGTACAAAGAACACACAGGAGAGAACACATACACGAGGCCAGGTAATACACTCAGCCTGACATGCCCATAAAAAACATCCATGGCTAAAGACCATGACCAGGGAAACTCATTTCTCTGATGCTGTAGAGTCACTGATACTCCCCTGGTGATGTTATCAAACTTTTCTGCTCTCATTCTACTGGTCATTTCCTCTGAGTTGTTCTTTGCCAGGCTTTCCTGATGAGCTCTTGCTGCTCCTCTTGGCTACTGTCTGCTGGCCATCAGTTGTAAGGTGGCTTCCTAGTTGACCTGCTGCCTTCTGCAGGTTTTCAGTTGTGTGATGGATCTTTTTTTCCCCAGCTTCTTGCTCAGCTGTCATCACTATGGCTACTGTCACGGATCTTCTCCGCAGAGGCAATCTTTAGCTCTTTTGTGATGTGAACCCCAATTGTACCCAGTCATCTAGCTAATGAAGTCCTTAGAAATTCTGTCTTTTGAAAACCATTTCTTCTGTTGTTGCTCAGTGTCCCTGAGTTTAGACTTTTTATATTAGTTATGCTCTAAAATTCCTCCTAACTCCCATCATGTCCTTTGGTTGCTAAGAACCTTTCAAATCATCTCAGTGACTCCACTTAGAAAAACTACAAAGGAATTGGATGAAACCGGGGTGGGGAGATTCCTTTCTGCTGTTACCCATCATAATGCCCTTGGTTACAATGCAAATCAATTTGAGATCAAGGCTGGTGGTGCCATGATCTTTGCCCTATTTTCCATTAGCGACCAAGTTTGCTGAGCTCCCATCAGATTCAATCAACAAATATTTATTGAGCATTTATTATGTGTAAAGCACTGTGCCAGGCACTGAGGCACTCTGAATACACCAGCTTGTTGCCCCAGTACAGTGCAGACCCAATAGATCTGGGCTCAGCAGAAAATAGCCAAGGTCCACAATCTTGCAGTAGCAAGGCATAAGTTTGGGTAGGGTGCAACTCATGCCTTCCTTTGCTGAGCCATTATGCACTATACTGAGAACTGTGGGACTCAGAAAAACATTGGTGGAAGTTCTTAGAAGTCAACATCTCTGTGACCTTGGTGATTCAGAGTAGATAGTGCTTCCAAGTCAGAAACTAATGGAGGAGCTTTCTTGTTCTCTTCTCTCTCTGTACGTAGTACCAGCTAGACGTCTTCTCTTCATTGCCACCCCAAATTCAAGTCACCACCTCACTCTAGCTCCCTCTAGCTCAGAGAACTGATGTAAATTAGATTTTCCCCTATGGAATCCACGGTCTTTCCGAATTTAAAGGAGGGTGAGCTGGTCATAATATGAACTTAACACATACTAGCTGTAATGGCCTGGGGAAAGGGGAAAGATCCTGAACTCAATAGCTCAGGGTATTTGCTCCTGGTGGTGTACAAGGGTTAAGGGAATAGATTTTCCCTAAGCTAATTTATCTTCTTCCCTTTGTGCAGTGATCATGTCTGATGCAGCAGTAGAGCAGAGGAGAGCCCTGATCAAGAGAAAGAAGAGAGAACAGTTGGAGACCCAGGCTCTGGAAGTCAAGGGGTTAACAGAAGAGCAGCAGAAGATGATTCTGGAGCTCATGCATGCTCAGAAGAAAACTTTTGATGCCACATTCTCCCATTTCAAGAATTTCTGGGTAAGAGAAATAAGCATTTGATGCTTATCACATCCTTCATTGTACTATTAGCAAATCTTGTTCCTCACCACCCCCCCCCCTCAACCCAGGGAAGTGATATGGAACTGGATCTAAGGTTTAAATGAAATAAAAACCAAAAGTCGCGCCATTCTCCCTCCTCCCTTAGAGCTATGGGTATATGATATGTTTAATGTACTGTCATGCTTCTCTGGACCTGTAAGTTTGAGTAGTCACAGGCTTCTCAATAATTTGTTTCTTTGCTCTGAGACCATGGCAAAGTATGTTCCAGAGTGATAGCCCCATGTTCAGAAGCTCATGACCTTGTCCCATTGTGGGGGCTAAGAAATGAGAAGTAAAGGAATCTAAGAGACTATGATATCATCCAGTCTCCTCGTTTTACTGATGATGAAAATGAGGCTCAAAGACATAAAGTGATGATGATGATGATGATGATGATGATGATAGCTAGTATTTATGTAGCACTTCAAGACTTGGAAAGCATTTCATGTGTTATCTCATTTGATCCATACAACAATCCTGGGAGGTAGGTATTATTATTATTCCCATTTTATAGATGCAGAAATTGAGGTAGTCAGAGGTTGACCTCCTTAGGATCACACAGCTAGTAAGAATCTGAGGCTGGTTTTGAACTCAGGTCTTCCTAATTCCAAGTCATCTAGTTGCCCATATAGCTATTAGCCACTGGGATTCTATCCCAGGTTTCCTGATTTTCAGTTAAAAACACTTTGCCCTGCACCATACTATCTTTTTTTCCTACACAGAAATATCTTCATACAGTATGTCTACAGAGATGTGCAATATGTGTATACCCATCTAGAGTCATCTTTGTACTAGCAGCTGACATTCAGTGTGGTTGGTAATCTGTGTAATGGTTAATGTAAAAACAGCAATCTGTGTAATGTGACTGATGGGCATAAATGTCTTTGCTCTCTTTCCTCTGTTTCCTCTCTTTCCATACTTTCCCTCCCCTCCCCTCTCCTCCCTTTCCCTTTTCTTCCCTTCTTTCCCCTTCTCTTCCCCTCCCTCCCCTTCTCTTCCCTTCCTTCCCCTTCTCTTCCCTTCCCTTCCATACTTCCCCTTCCCTTCATTTCTCTTCTCTTCTACTGTAATGATTGGTTTCCCAGAAACCTGAAGTACAGAGCAGTGAACCTGAGATTACCAAGTCCATTGGCAAGTCAGAGGAAGAAAATGCCAAGTTTAAGAGTATCACCAAAGAGCTCTGTTCTGTCTCCCTGCGGTTACAGTATGAAGATGGCAGCATCTACAAATACAGTCCCATAGAAGATGGGGCAGGGAAATCCATCATTTATTTTTTGCCCCACATGGCCAACACTTCCACCTACATGTTTAAAGGCATCATCAATTTTGCCAAAGTCATCTCCTGCTTTCGGTAGGATATGGGGATATATTGGGGAAAGATGGTAGAGGAAGGGGCAAAAAAGGGGCATCAGTCAGGTAGTCAACAAATATTTATGTGTCAAGTACCATATGACTATGCTAAGTGCTAGAGAAATTAGTGAGGGCAGAGATTAAAGGGTTCTAAAGTCAGTTTTCCTTCCTTGAACATGGATGAAATGTCAGTATCTTCAAGGTTCTCTACTTAATTTCTGGCCAGCCAAGATTTAGGTTTTTCCCATGAAGAGGAAGGACACTTGTGACCACTTGGTGTCATTTAGAGAGTAGAAGAGATTTGGAAGGGAGCTCTGAGCAGAGTGGCCCCCATGACAAAGGATCACAGGCAACTTGTCCCTAAGGGGAGGCTGGGGAGACTGGTCTAGGAAGTGTTGATTACCTAGCATTGAGCAATTCAGATTTCCTAAATTCATATGATGTTGCTACCAGCCCCCGGTTTAATCTCTCTAATCAACCAATGGCTGGGGGCATAAGGAAAGGGAGGAGGCTCCAAGACAGCTTAGTTTATGGACTGTTAAAGGAAGTGACCTTAGAATCATCTAATCTACTCCCTGATCATACAGGTGAGACTAAGCCCTCAGTTGGTAAGTGACCTCCCCAAAGTCACACAGGGAGTAAGTAGGAGGTTTAAGCTTCCAATGCCAAATCCAAACTGTTATACTATTGCCAATAACAGAGGCAATGACCTCTTGTACCTGGGATGAACCTCAGGGACCCTTCAGCAGTTTGCTTGGGAATGATGACGTTCCACCACTCTTGGGGAGGGGAATACTGTGTTTGGCAATGGAGGTTAAGGCTATGGATGGCTGTTTGATTTCCTTATACTTGAACAGCAGGTCTTGAGTTCTTGGGTAAGAACACATACATGTTCTTTTGGAGTTGATTGGAAAAGGCTTTAACTTTCACAGCAGAGTAGAAACAGATTCTATTGAGATTCACCCATTTTCTGCCCTGTCTGATTAGGTCCCTTGTCACTGTTTTGAGCACCCATGGGAAACAGGTTATGTATATGTCTATGCCTAGAGGTCAGGGACGCAGATGGATCAGTGGGGAAATGGAAGCTTACTTGAATTGTGCTCCTCTGGTGGTATGAGAATTTTCCTGTATTGCTGGTTTGCTTCCGCCAAGGCTGTTGGGGACAGAAGGAGACTAGGCTGAGCTGATCTGGTCTGGGCTAAGCTGGCCTGGACTTTCTCCCTGTGTTCCTACTCGCATCCTTTGCTAGCTTCTTCAAACAGATGCTCAGAAAAGACTGGGAAATGAGAATCCCTGCTCAGTGAATGGGGAGCTGGTTGGACAATATACCAGGTTGTTAAAAGGAAAGAGACATGGAGAGAATTGCCAGAGTGATGCCAGCAATTTCCTTCTTTAAGCATTGTCTCTACACCAGTGAACCACGTAAATGATGTTTATATGGCCCTACTGAATCAATCACCATTTTGACTGAACTGATGAAGTCGAGCTAATTTTACTGATCCCCACCCCCATGGAATTATTTAGTTGCCTGGCATTACATAATACGAGCCAAGTTGGCGGCGAGTTTCCAGTCACTGAAAAATCTCAAACAGAAGCTAGATGACCATTTGATGGGGATGTTGTAGAAAAGAACTGAACTGATTTTAATCTGTACTATAAAGCAGCAGTCCTCAAAACTACTTGGTACTGGCTAAGGAATAGAGTAGTGGATCAATGGAATAGATTGGGTACATGAGACACAGCAGTCAATGAATATAGTAATGACTATAGTAACTATAGTTTGATAAACCCAAAGACCCCAGTTTTTGGGATAAGAACTCACTATTTGACAAAAACTGCTGGGAAAACTGAAATATCATATGGCAGAAACTGGGCATAGACCATTATCTAACACCATATACCAAAATCAAGTCTAAATGGGTGCATGATCTAGGTATAAAGGCTGATACTGTAAGCAATCTGGGAAAGCAAGAAATACCTGTCAGATTTGTGGAGAGGGGAAGACTTTATGATCAAGCAAGAATTAGAGAGCATTATAAAATGCAAAATGGATAATTTTGATTACATTAAATTGAAAAGCTTCTATACAAACAAAGCCAATGTAACCAGTATTAGGAGGAAAATAGAAAATTGGGAAAGAATTTTTACAACCTATGTCGCTGATAAAGGACTCATTTCTAAAATATACAGAGAATTGAGTCAAATCTATAAGAATACAAGTCATTCCCCAATTGATAAATGGTCAAAGGATATGAACAAGCAGTCTTCAGAGGAAGAAATTAAAGATATCTATAAGCATATGAAAAAATGATCTAAATCACTACTGATTAGAGAAATGCAAGTCAAAACAACTCTGAGGTCCCACATCTCACCAGTCAGATTGGCTAAGATGACAAAACAGGAAAATGACAAATTCTGGGAAGGATGTGGACAAATTGGAACACTAATGCATTGCTTGTGGAGTTGTGAACTGATCCAACCATTCTGGAGAGCAATCTGGAATTATGCCCAAAGGGCTATAAACAATTTCATACCCTTTGACCCAGCAATACCACTTCTAGGGTTGTATCCCAAAGAGATCATAGAAGTGGGAGGAAGACCCATATGTACAAAAATATTTATAGCAGCTCTTTTTATGGTGGCAAAGAATTGGAAATTAAGGGGGTGCCCATCAATTGGGGAATGGCTGAACAAGTTGTGGTATATGCATGTAATAGAATACTATTGTGCTGTAAGAAATGAGGAGCAGATGGACTTCCTATTTACCTGGAAAGGCTTATACGAACTGATGCTGAGTGAGAAGAGTAGAGCTAGGAGAAATTTGTACATAATTACAGATACAACGTATGTGTGATGACCAACTTTGATAGACTGGACTCTTCTCAGCAATTCAGGGTCATAAGTCAACCCCAAAAGACTCATGGTGGAGAGAGATGTTTACATCCAGAGAAAGAACTGAGTTTGAATCCAGGCTAAAGCAAACTACCTGCTCTTTTTCTTGTTTGGTTTTGTTTCCTCTTTCCCATTCTTCATTCCATCTGGTACAATCCTTCTTTATAACCTGACTAATGTCTAACGTGAAAGTATTTGCAGATACTGTACTTGATTGTATGCCGCCATGGTGGGCAGGGGGGGGAGAGAAAATTTGAAACTCAAGGAATTGTGGTAATGAATCTTTTAAACTAAAAGACCAAAAAATTTAAAAAAAAGAACTGAACTGAACTAAATGACCTCTGAGGGCCCTTACAACCATGAGAACCAATGTCCAAAGACCATTGCCACTGGAGGTCTGGACTTGACCCAGAGATTCAACAGACTCAGAGCAGAAGGACATCATTAGAATCCTGAATCAGGCTCTGAACCAGAAGAAATTTCAGGAGCTTTCAGACTGACCTGGGATTCCCTCCCAAGACTCCCCCTTCCCTGCTTCCCCCTTCACTCCAGAATGTAGTTTCTCAACACTTTTAGGACCTTCCAGATCAGAAGTTACCTTGGTTGAGGAACAGAGTATCCAAAGGACCCCTGATCTGTAATCTCAAAGTGACTAGAGTTATCCTCACACGTCAGAGTTCAAGAACTGGAGCTACACTGGACTGGTCGGGTCACTGGACAGTCCTTTGTCACTTCCTTGTGTGAGCCTTATTCCACAAATTGGGTGGTGCCTCAAATGACAGCCAATACGGGCAATGAAAGGGCCATGTTTTAGTGAAAATTTGTTGTCAAGTGAAGAAATTGTAGAGGAGGGATTCCAGAGTATATCCTCTACCCCTTAAAGCATTCTGACAGGGTGTAATCTCTCTCCCCTTTCAGGACTGGTGAGAAAGACACACTGACCTTCTTTAGGGTTGCCCCACACAGAGTTACAGGGGACCTCCCTTATTCTTAGGTGGCTGGTTCATTTGACCTCCTCTCCCGAGCCATGATCAGCTCTGGACTAACTCTGAGAAGCCTGTTCCTGAGATCAGCTATTGCCACAGCCTCCCAAAGAAGGCCACTGAGGACAGCCTATGTCATTGGGAACATCCTTTTTGTTTAGAGAGGAGGAGATGGTAGAGTAATAATAACAATAGCTACTATTTATATCGTACTTACCATGTGCCAAGCACCGTGCTAAGACTTTACAATTATTATTTCATTTGTTCCTCACAACAATTTTGGGAGATAAGTGCTATTATCCTCATTTTATAGTTGAGGAAACTGAGGCAGACAGAAGTTGGGTCACAGAGCTATTAAATGTGTGAGGTCAGCTTTGAATTCAGATCTTCCTGATTCCAGGCCCAGTGCTGTATCCACTGAGCCCCCCAGCTGGAGTAGGAAGGACACTGTACAGTATGAGAAGGGTTTAATCACTCAATAAACAATTGCTTCTGGATTATAAGTTTGTAAACTAAATTTCTGTAGCTCAGCAGATGTTGAGAAATGTTTTATAGTATTGAACTTCTACCTCCTATAAGCCTCTAGGTTCTATGACAGATACAAAAAAGTATAAGCCACAAACTACCCTCAAAGAGCTTACAGTCTAGTTGGTCATACCATAACAATAACAGTATCTGATATTTTTTCAGCATCACATATGTTTCAACATTTAATGGGCTACTTTATCCCTCCTTTCTCTCAGAGACTTGTCTATTGAGGACCAGATTTCTCTATTGAAAGGGGCCATGGTTGAGCTGTGCCTACTACGCTTCAACACGGTGTTCAATGCAGAGAATGGATCCTGGGATTTTGGTCGCTTTTCCTACCACTTAGATGATCCTAAAGGCACGTGATCGGTCTTCTATCATTACACGAGTACAGAGTCAGAACTAGATATTTTTGCTCTCGGGGCAAGTAGCAGCAAAACATGACTGGGGCCAGCAGCATGAAGCACACCCTCAAATGCTAATGGGGAGACAGAGAGTGTGGGGAGTGGATGTCAGGCAGTGGAATAGCTCCCCTGGGGTATAGCTATCAGTCATGCCTTCCATAGCCAGAGGTGAGTAGGAGAAGGCTCAAACTCAAGAGGCGGTTGTTAAATTATCAGTGTTGGAATGTACACTTTGGAAACTGGCAAATGCTACACATTAAGTAAGGCTTAATTTATTGTTTTGTTGATTGGCTAGACTTAACTGGAAAAAATGTTGATAATGCAAATTAAACTTAAAAGTGTGCCAGAGGTATTTTTCTTTCCTTTTGGAGAGCTGGTTGTTTAATATTTGTCAGCAAATTAAATTAAATAGAGTTCTCTCTAGCTTCCTATTTCAATTATTCTCATTAAGTAAGTGTAAAGTTTAGTGGTTTCTATACTGACAAGGGATTGTAAATGCTTATGGGATCCTAGATATAGGGCTTGAAGGGACCTCAGACTCTGTCTAGTTGACTTCTCTTCTTTTATGGATGACAGGACTGAAGCTAGGGAGGTTGTGACTTTCCCAAGGTCACACAAGCAGTGAGCATCATCATAAGTAGGATTTGAACCCAGGTCCTCTAAATCCAAACTAATTCCAGTCAACACTCTCTACATTTTTGTACCCAGGGTGAAAAATGCCTTCCACCTCATCTTTATGCCTTACAATTTTACATGAGTTCACTTAACTGACCTCTGGCTTTCTTTAAGCTCCAAATAAATCTCCCCTTTTCCCAACTCCCCTTAATTCTAGTGCCTTCCCTCTGCTAATGATTCCCTATTTATCCTGTATATGGTTTGTTCGCATATATATGTTTGCATATTTTTGTATCAACAATGCAGTATTCACAATGCCTGCAGTAACTATAAATATGCTGATATGGTTATTAATCACAAAATGTAACATGCTCTCTGCATGGGGGATATAGCTAGAACATTTGTTCAAATACCAGAAAACTGAGTACCAAAACCAGAAAGTCAAAGCCATCACAGTAGTTATGAAGTTGGCACACATAGTTAATGTAGTAAACACCCACATTCTCAAGCCTTCAAAACAAAACAGGCTACCTGGGGCAAAGGTCCTCCTCTCTCCACTCACAGCAACTGCTCAGCATCCACAAAGCATGCTCCCAGCAGCTCCAGCCCCCCTGAAGTTCCCATCCCTGGCAGTCCTCTGCAGGAGTCCTTAGCAGAAATTCTGGCTGGCTCAAAAACAAGAGTTCCAGGCACCACCGCTGCCATTGCTGCTGCTGCTGCCCCCACGCCTCCAGTCACCACATGCTCTCTAAGTTGGCTTCAGCTTCCTCTTGCCCCACCCCTTCCTGCTAGGTCAGCAAGTTCAAGGGGCATGGAAGAGCTTTAAATCCCATAACCATAATAATTGTCTTCCTCCATTTGAGTGTAAACTCCTTGAAGGCAGGGACTGTCTTTTCAACCCTTTTTTTTATCCCCAGCACCTAACACAGTGTCCGGCACATAGTAGGCGCTTAATAAATGTTTATTGACTGGTTGATCCCATTCTCAGAGGACCTGGAAAGGGTGAAGAGGGAGAGGAAGGCATATCCAGAGTGGAAGGAAAGGGGCTCACAATCCCAGGTGTCAAAGTCCTTGACAAAGAAGGTCCTCCTCTGGCGAGATATTGTGAAGGCCTGGGTTCTCTGAGAAGCCTGTTCTTGGAAATAAGGTGCTCACTCAGTCATATGGTCAGGGTTGCTAGTTGAGGAGGGCTGAATGACTGGAGAGCCTCCACACCTACCTTGGCTCACAGCTGCTCTCTTCCTGTATTCTGCAGGGAGCTTGCAGTACTCTCTTGTGGATTCTATACTGAGATTTCACTTCATGTTGAAGAAGCTGCGGTTACATGATGAAGAGTATGTGCTGATGCAGGCCATCTCCCTATTCTCCCCAGGTATGGCAGCCAGACGCTGCTCCCTGCCTTCAGCCCAGCCCCAACTCACTCCAAGGCAGATTCAACCTTGGGGGAACTACCATCATACACTTCAGGGAAAGGTCCTGGTGCCAATCTCTTGGGAGGTCTCCTTCCTGTCTTGTCTCTGTCTTTGGTTTCTCTCTGTCTCTCCCTCTTTCTATATACACACATTTTGTATGTTATATAAAATATACACATGCATGTATATGTACATATATAATAATTAGGATTGTCTTTCTTTTTCTTTCTCTGTCTCTGTCCTCTTTCTCTGTCTTTCTCTTTCTCCCCTTCCTCCCTCTTCCTCTTCCCCTCCCTCTCCCTCTGTCTCTTTATATGGACATATAGATCTCTATAGAAAATACATATAATATACATACATGTATATTATGTATATATTTTTATAATGAGATAGGCAGTCCTATTATATGTTAGTTAGGACTAAGTATCTTCCTCTCTCTTCTCTCTCTCTCCATATATATATATATATATGTATATGCACATGAAAACACCAGAGACATACACATGTATATATACACACATATACAAAATATTTAAGACTGTCTCTTCTCTTTCAGCTCTAACACACACACACACACACACACACACATACACCTTATACAACTGTAGACTGCCTATATCCAAGCCCCCGAATCATACAGCCATGGTGTCCCCAAGCCTGTAGTCCCCAAGTATACACAAGGAGAGCGAGCTTTCCTCTAAGGAAGTGCCCTGTGCTTGGATGTTCTGGGGGTGGGGCTCCCCAGGAGAGGGGCTGAAGAGAAGTCCCTCCCTGGGCTTCTTTCCCTCCAAGAAGAATTGTGGCAAAGTCAGAGAGTGATTGGAAGCACATTCTGCATGTCTCTCTTCCTTCATTAACACCAAAGCCCATGATTTCATGACACATCACCCCGACATGCTAGGGTGAAAGGCACTAAACTTGGGGAAGGGGAGCAGTTTCTTGATCCTGCTCTCTCCTTAGATCGACCAGGCGTGATACAGCATTGTGTCGTGGACCAGCTGCAGCAGAGATTCACCTTGGCCCTGAAAGCCTACATAGAATGCAAGCGGCCTCAGCCAGAGAACCGGTGAGTGAGGGCAGCTGGGGACTGTCTCCCACTAGAAAAGGCCCCCAAAGTGAATGTCTTGGCTTCGTTTCAGGGGAGGGGGTTTACATCAGATGCTGTTCTCCACATCTGTGGGAGAAGGTTACTAGGGATTGACTGGGAGAAATCAAACAGCACTGTCTTGGGCACTATAAGTACATGTACATAGAAGGAAACAATCCCTATTTTCCAATAGAGAGAGACTAGAAACAGAGACAAATATACATAAGTATGTACAGAATACATACAAAGCACTGTAATTAAATAGAAGGTAGTTTGGAAGGGACTTTGACAGTAGTGTGGGAGAGGCTGGAATGGAGGGAGACTGGGGACCTGGAGACCAATAAGGAGGATGTTGTGAAAATTCAGGCAAGAAGTGATGAGTGCTGCAACTAGATTAATAAATAGCTGGGTGAGTGAGGAGAACAGGCAGCATGTGAGAGTTTGGGGTTTTGCTGCTCACATTTTTCTTCTGGATACTCTGTTCTTTCTAGATTTTCTAGGCACAGCTTTCTCCTGCTCTCTGACTGCTCCTTGTAGACGCCATTGCTGGTTAGACAGTGACCAGAAATGGCCAATCGTACCTGCTCCCTGGGGATGCCCCCCAAGGCTCTTTCTGGGGTTCTTTTCTTTTCTCCTCTGTGCTCTTTCTCTTGGTGATCGCATCAGCCATCAGGGATCCAATGGTTGTCTCTATGCTAATGATTTTCTGACTTACTTATCCAGCCCTGACCACCCAACAAAACTTCCAGACAGCATCCCAAACTGGATGTCCCACGGACATCTTAAACTCTACATATCCAAAAACCAAACTCATTGTCTTTCCCTTCAAACCCTTCCTCCCCTCTTTATAGTTTTCCTATTATTGTTCAGGGTACCACACAGTCGTGCAGGCTCACAACCTAGTCTTCATCCTGAACTCATCACTCCCCCTTACCTCCCTTGTTCAGTCTATTGTCAAGTCTTGTAGATTTTACTTTTGTAAAATCTCTCATCTATGACCCTTCTCTCTTCTGACATGGCCATCACCCTGCAGGCCCTTATCATCTCATGCCTAGACTATTGCAAAAGCCTGCCTGCCTCAAGTCTTCCTCAACTTCGGTTCACCCTCCACTCAGCTGTCAAATTCACCTTCCTAAAACACATATTTGACCATATTACGCTCCCTCTTCAGTAAACTCCAGTGGCTCCCTTTGCCTCCAGCATCAAAACTAAATTCCTTTGTTTGTCATTCAGAGCCCTCCAGAACCTTCTCCTACCTTTCCAGTATTCTTATACCTTACTCCCATGTGCTCTTCAATCCACTACACTGACCACCTGGCTGTTCCTTGCAGAAAGCACTAAACCTCTTGACTCCAGGCATTTTCACTGGCTGTCCCCCATGTCTAGAGTTCTCTCCCTTCTTATTTCTGCCTCTTAGTTTCCCTGACTTTCTTCAAGTACTAGCTAAAAACCTCACCTTCCGTAAGAAGTCTTTCCTGATTCTCCTTATTGCTAGTACATTCCCTCTGTAGATTACCTCCAATGTACCCTTTATTTAACATGCATACACACACATGTACATGTACATAATATGTATGTTCTTGGTTTTACTTTGGTATTTGAGTGTTGTCTCTCTCATTAGACTATAGCTCCTTGTGAACAGGGACTGTCTTTTGTCTTTGTATCCCCAACAGGACAGTGCCTGACATAGTAGGTGTCTAATAAATGCTTGGTGACTGGCTGACAATGGGAACCAAGGGAGTTGTAAGCATTGAGCGAGCTGAGCAAGGCAGGAAGGATTTATGTCTGCTGGCGTGTGGGTACCTTGCTGCTTATGCGCCAGGGGCAAGGACACTACTCACATGCCTATCCTGGGAGGCCCTTATTTCTCTTCTACTCCTGTGAAAGCCAATACCGAACAAGATTATCTTGGGATCTTGTAGAAGATGGAAACTGAAAACAATTGGCTGAGTAGTGAGTGTGGGGACATGTAATCAAATATAGTTCCCGGGCAAAGACATAACCCTAACAGGATAAGAATGTTTGATAACCACTGGTGTAAGGTTACTTAGGTCCACGTGTATTAGGTGGGGTAGTATGATATAATGTATAGAGCACCAGACTTGGAGCGATGAAAACTTACATTCAAGTTTTACCTTAGACACTTTCTGGCTGTGTGACCCTGTGGAAGGCACTGAACTTCTCTGGAGAGTCCTCATCTATAAAAAGCAGAGGACTGGACTCCATGACCTCTAAATCCTAAATCCTATTGGATGTGTTTTGGAGGTGACTCTAGCACCAATACTCAATTCAGGTTTGATGTTGGGAGGAAATGAAAGACCAAAAAGTCATTAAATGGTTAACAAAATGAAGTTAACTCTGACCTAACATCCCCCCCTCCCACCATGGAAATATTTTGGCTATCAGTGGTAAAGGACATGGTAACTGACTCAAGTGGTCTTCAGAAATCCACCAAGTCGGGGTGGCTAGGTGGTGCAGTGAATAGAGCACCGGCCCTGGAGTCAGGAGGACCTGAGTTCAAATCCAGCCTCAGACCTTTGACACACTTACTAGCCATGTGACTTTGGGCAAGTCACTTTACCTCAAATGCCCTGCCCTCCCCCCTTCAAAAAGCAAAAAAAAAAAAAAGAAAGAAAGAAAGAAAGAAAAAAAGAAATCCACCAAGTTTCTAAATTCTTAGTGGCTGGGAATTTTATGTCCTTACATGACCAGATACCACCAAAGCTGGGGCCATTTGGGTCCCAGAGGCAGCTCTGTCTTTTTATATAAAGCCTCCCCATGTTGTGGGGGGAGGTAAGAAAATGCCTCAGGGAAACAACTAGTCTTATCACCACGTGCCAAAGGCTAACAGCGTGGAACCTCTACTAGCTAACCAAGTTCTCAAGCCATAGCAGCTATATCAATACCTGTGATATTCTCAGCATTGTACTAGGTGCCATAGAAGGCACTGTTGAAGACGCCTGTCCTTAAGACTTTTACACTCTTGTTGGAGAGACAAGACTAACAGAAAAACCAAAAAGAAGCCATGTAGGATGATTGTGTGGTCTAGACATTAAATCCTCTGGTAGGGCAGGGGACAGGAAGGTCAATAAGACCTAGAGTAGTCAGAAGATGTTTCCTGGTCTACTTTGGAGGATGCAGAGGAGTTAGCTGGTCAGTAAAGGGAGGAGGGGGAATTTCAGGTAGAGGAACAAAGAACAAGGATACAGAAGTCAAGAAATGTCGGGACATATGAGTGTTACTTGTTTCTGGAGCAGAGGGTACATGCTGGGGAACAGTGGTAGAGCTAGGGTAGGGCCAGATGTCTGACTCTGTTGATCAGTTTTGATTCAGTTTCCAGAAACAAACCATGGTGAGGTTAGATAGGTGTTTGCCATGGATATTTCATGGGCTGGGCCTTGGGTATTGCTCTAAGCTTAAAGACTTTCAATCACCTTTTATTTTTTTTTAAATTGTACTAGATTATGGAAATGTGTTTTATTCCATAAATTAAAAATAAAACAAACTTTAAAAAAACAGAGTCTACCTGGACTTCCCTTAAAGGAAAAGATGAGGGAGCTCTCAGAAGCTGAGTCCTGATTTTTGATCCCTACTGGCTAAAGGTTTTGCTTTATTACAACTTGCATGGAATAGGTTCGGTAATGAGCAGCAAGAATTGCTGTGCAGACTCTTAGCTTTAACCAGAAGCTTTTTATCCAGTGACTCTTAACTATTGCCCAGAGAAATGAAACCATCCCCTATGATAGCTCCCACCCCAAATTTACCCTCAATGGTACCAGGGCACCATTGGACTCCTGAGACAAAGTATGAGGGTGGAGTGGGGAAACCAAGCACAAATTCCACAGCATTTCCTAATCTTTTCATCTCTCTTTTCTTCACCCTTTGTCCTCTACCCTTCCCTGCCCTTCAATGCCCCCCACTTACCCTACAGTTTCTTGTTTCTGAAGATCATAGCCATCCTCACAGAGCTCCGAAGCATCAATGCCCAGCACACCAAGCAACTGCTGAAGATTGAAGACATTCATCCCTTTGCCACCCCTCTCATGCGGGAGTTATTCAACATAACGGAGAGCTGAACAGTCAGCTCACTTTGAAGGCAGCCAGTATACCTCCAACTGTCAACCACTGGATGGACAGAAATCAGAAAGAGTCGAGATCACTCTGTGATCTAACCTGCAGGGTCCAACCTTAACTTCTTGGATTTGTCCTAGACCTTCAGTCCTTTCAGTACTCACTCCCATCTGACTTTCCTGGAGAAAAGTCTCTGTGGTACGACCTCGTAACTATCAGATTGGCTAATAAGACAGAAAAGGAAAATGATAAATGTTGGAGAAGATGTGGGAAAATTGGAACACTAATGCATTGTTGGTGGAGTTGTGAACTGATCCAACCATTCTGGAGAACAATTTGGAACTATGCCCAAAGGGCTATAAAACTTTGCATATCCTTTGATCTGGCAATACCACTACTAGGTCTGTATCCCAAAGAGATCATAAAAAGGGGGAAAAGGACCCCTTTTACAAAAATATTTATAGCAGCTCTTTTTGTGGTGGCAAAGAATGGGAAGTTGAGGGGATGCCCATTAACTGGGGAATGGCTGAACAAGTTGTGGTATATGAGTGTAATGGAATACTATTGTATTATAAGAAATGAGGAACAGGTAGATTTCAGAAAAAACCTGCAAAGACTTATATGAACTGATGCTGAGTGAAGTGAACAGAACCAGGAGAACATTGTACACAGTAACAGCTACAGTGTGTGATGACTGACTTTGATAGACTTGGCTCTTCTCAGCAATGCAAAGACCTAAAACAATTCCAAAAGACTCATGATGGAAAATGTCATCCACATCCAGAGAAAGAAGTATGGAGTCTGAATTCAGATGGAAGCAGACTATTTTCACTTTTTTGTTGTTTTTCTTTCTCATGTGTTTTCTCTTTTGTTCTGATTCTTCTTTCACAATATGACTAATATGATTGTACATGTTAAAAACAAAAGAAAAATGATTGTTTCCCCTCAGTCTGTATCTCTACCTCACCCTTCATTTGTAGATACTGAAGCAGTTGGGCTAACAACAACATGGCTTGTGGATATTGCAGCAGAAAACTTTTCTCCAGAAAAGATGTTGCTGGTCTGGGGATGGACCCGTGAGATATGGTGGGGGTGCCCTGTGAGGAAGGGCTGGGCAGACTCAAAGCTCAGGTTTACGTCTGTGGGACTGCATCTCCACCTACGTTCATTAGTACCTCATTCATCGCTTCCTTCTCTCTTGCTGCATAAACCCATCTACTGGTGGAGATTACACCTACTCTACATGTGAGCTCCTGGATTTGTGTATGCGGGTGTGGGTGTGTGCACACACATGTGTATGTGCACTCTTGACTCTATAGGAATAATCAAAAAAATGATTTCTCCTGGTAGATACCCATCTTTCTGCCATATGTCAGAGGCATACTCTGTAGCCTGCATATTTACTTTCACTCAATCTCTAAAGTGGGGTAGCTAGGTGGTGTAGTGGATAGAGCACTGGGCCTAGAGTCAGGAAGACCTGAATTCAAATCTGGCCTCAGACACTGACTAGCTGTGTGACCCAGGATAAGTCACTTAACCCTGTTTGCCTTGGTTTCCTCATCCATAAAATGAGCTGAAGAAGGAAATGGCAAACCACTCTAGTATCTTTGCCAAGAAAACCCCAAATGGGGTCTCAAGAGTTGGACATGACTGAAACAAATGAACAACAAACCTCTGCTTGGGTGTGCACCTATATATATGTATGTATATATACACATCACACATATGTATGTGTATACACTTATATGTGTATGTGTATACACTCATACATACATATTTGTTCCTCTTTCTGTATATTCACAAACTATGCATATCATCAGCATTATAAGAGAAGTGATGCCACATCTATTCCAATCTTAGCTAAGGCACTTTTTCAGTGTCCTTGAAAAATGGTCATCCAGACTCTGTGTAAACACTTCCAGGGACAGAAGGTTCACTGCCCACTAAGGCAGCCCATTCCCTTCTAACTGATAGGTGATCTAACCAGACTCTGTCCCCTTGTAACTTCTACCCACTGCTCCTAGTTCCTTCCCTTGGGTAAAGCCAGACAAACCCAGTCTTTCTTCCACATGACAATCTTTCAGATACTTTAAAGCCTCTATCAATTTCCCCTTAAACATTCTCCTCCTCAGGTTATTGCCACAGAGTATTGGTGCGTGGCAGGTTCTCCAGTCCCCTGTACCTTCTGGTTGCCCTCCTCTGAATGTCATTCAGCTCATCAGTCCTAGTATATCTTCATTTATCCTTGTATATTCGGAGGTGTTTGTCTGTGTATGCATGCAATTGTTCATTTCTCTGAGGTCTAGATATGAATCAGCATAGATATTGTAGAGAAAAGGATGCACTTTAGCAGAGGGTTTTTACCTGGCAGGAGAAAATCTCTGTGTGATCGTATTTACTTTGTGTGTATCTGTGTGTCTTTACACTTATACTGCTACTGGATGATGTATCTGTCTATCAGAGGTATTTTTATTAAGAATAAGGGTCACATTCAGCTAATATCCATGACAGGGAAGAACAATCAGCAAATTCTCTTTTGATATTTCTATTCCCCAAACTAAATCTTATTCAGAGAGAGCTGCCTTGAGCATAATAAATTGATTGTGATCAATTAGTACATGAAAATATGCTTGAATTTCCACAAGTTACTTTGCAATATCATGAAATCATTTCACATCAAGAAATTTAGTCAAGCAAATATTTTGAAGTGTTTGTAGTTTCCTTTAAGGCAGAAGGACTCAATTAAAGATTAATTAGCCCTGGAAATGAATGCATAAGATTTCCAGTAATTTTGAAGCCATGAATTGGGATTTCCCCTAGATTGGGGAAAAAAGAAATTTTTACAAAAAGGATACATATATGGAAACATCATAGCTTTAGAACTAGAAAAGACCTTTGAAGCCATCTGGGCCAGTTCTTTAATTTTGTATACAGACAGGGAAATTTGTACACAGAGAGGTGATTTGAGCCACCCCTGGTCACACAGCAAGTCAGTTAGAGAACCAGGATTTAAATTCAAATCTCCTGATTCACCAGGCCATTATTTTCTCCTCCTACTATGTCATGCTACTTAATTTCCTCCTTTTTCTTCTGGGGGATGGTACAAGAAGAAAAAGGAAAACTCAAATTCATGTAATACCTTTTTTTTTTTTGAGGGGCGATCCTTTGCAAATTTAAAAGTCAATTTGTTGTTTTAGTAACATAAAAATGTATTAGGTATATTTTGGTTTGTTTGTAAAATGACAATATACCTGCTCAGTATATTAAATTGTCTATTCAGACAATAGTTATGAATTTTCTAATTGAATTTACTTCTGTAATTTTTTTGGTTTCAAATTTTTGTGACAAAGGTAGGGAGAAACTGCTAAAGATTGTGTCGTCTCAGTTTTTATCAGTTGCTGAGAAATAACTGACTTTATAATAAGAAATAAATGACTGACCTTATAGTTAGAGAAGGTGAAATTACTAGGTTTTTTTTTGGATTTTGGATCTTCACAGATTTCAGAGAGTCTGAGGGCTACAAAAGATTGTAGAAAAAAGCACTCTTTCAGAAAAGGAAAAAGAAAATAATCCCCCTCCCCAAACTTACAGAATGATACTTTCGCTATATGAAACTTTGTCAAATCAGGCTCCTTTGGAAATGCATGTGTCATGGGGCAGTATTTGCAAATCCTGTGGATTCTCCCCCATCCTCCCACCCCAGAATAACCAAATCTAGAGAAATTTCAACTTTTATCATTCAACAAAAAAGTAGATGTCCTTTGCGGTCTTTTGTGGATTTCAGGGTCATAGGACCAAAAGGAGTCGGGTTATAACTTTCCTTCTTTCTCTCACGCCTTTAGACTTGCTCTGACTCTTTTCTGTCCCAGGCCTTCTGTGTAAAGATATGGGAGCTCCTTGTTTCAAATCTCTGCAGGTAGAAGTGAGTGCTACTCATTGCCAATGTCCACTCCCAAACCTCCTCAGGATAAGAACTTCTCCATCAGTGCTTAGGGTCAGGGGTTCTTGACCTTTTTGTATGCCAAGGTTCCCTCTGGTCACCTGATGAATGCCAGTATTTCTCAGACTAATATTTTTAAATGTATAAAATAAAATACATAAAATCCCAAAGGAAATGAATTACACTGAAATAAAGATGGCCTAAGTCAAAACTCAACAGCAGAAGGAACCCAATGAGGTAAGCCCCTAATTAAACATTTGATATGAAGAGCAAACAGACTGAGGTGACAAGCTGAGGGTCCCAACCTTCTCCACCTAACTTTTATTTCCCCTGAACTAGAATCATAAGAATATAGGACATAAGAATATAGGCGGCTAGGTGGTGCAGTGAATAGAGCACCGGCCCTGGAGTCAGGAGGATCTGAGTTCAAATTCGGCCTCAGACACTTAACACAAAAACTAGCTGTGTGACCTTGGGCAATTCACTTAACCCTAAATTGCCCTCCAAAAAAAAAAGAATATAGGACTTAAAAGTGGAGAGGTCCTGCCTTGCTCCCATAAGGAAATCAAACCCCAGAGAGTATAAGTGGCTTGCCCACACAAGATTTTGGATTCTGTGGTTCCAAGTTCTCTGGTTCTAAATTCAGTGTGTTTTCCAATTCCAGACTTGAGGGGTGGGTGGAGGAACTGTCAGTGGTATAGTCATGAGTTTGGGCCTGACCTCCCCATGTCATCAGGTCACACACCCACATAAATGAACAACGAGGGTGGAAAGTATTGGCTAAAATAGAGAGGACAGGTCTAAAAAGAAGAGTGTATTGTACAAGATTAGAGGAGGTGAGAGAGGCATCAGGAGGAACTCACACTATGTGAAGGCCCAGTCCAGAGCCTGGCTCTGCTTATAAGAGCAGCTGTGTTCATAGGGTGTTAGGGACAATGGGGAATACTTAAAAATATGAATTCCTAATCTTTTTGTGGGTGAGGAACCATTCTCTCTCATCTGAAGGCTCAAAAGAGGTGGTTGGAGGTGATGGTCCCTTCTAGCTCTAATAGTCTCCAATTCCATGATTTTAATCATGTGGGGGAAGATAGGAGGGGGGCAAAGTCAAACTCCTGAACATATACCTAAGCTCCTGGGCCCTGCCTCTCAGAGGTAATCTGGCAAGAGCTTCCTAATGTATGAGGCCGGCTAACATCTGCATCAGTGAGAAGACCCTTAAACTTGCATGGGAGACAAGACAGGCTGTCTTTTCAAGGGAGGAGAAGGAACTGGAGTGGCAGCTTCCTATAGGTCTCAGGTCCAGAGTTCCCACCAAGCCCTGGGTTTTGACCACAAACTGGTCCAGTTCCAGGGAGATATGCACCTCTGGGCAGTGGTCCAAGGAGTCCTCTCTTGATAAGACAAGCAAAGGAGCTCTCTTCTTTGTTCTGTTTTGAATGGGGCATTAGACAACTTTTGTTGGTAATAATAGTTCTGCCCATAGACAGGCCTGACTGTGGTCCCTTCCCAAACTACCTAGCCAGGGCGTTGCATAAGGGGCATAAGCCTCTATTCGAATTTGGCTAAGGATTGTCCCAGGCCATATCAGGGGAGGCCAGGTGTTCTGCCACACCTGGACACATGTGAAATTATCCATTGCACTTTGTGCAACCACCCACACATTAGGACATCACAGGGGCTCTTTTTTTTTTTTTAAAGCAATTGGGGTTAAGTAACTTGCTTAAGGTTACATGGCCAGTTATTTCTGGGTGTGGTGCTAAGTATCAGAGCCTGGATTCGATCCCAGGTCATGCCGACTCTGGAGCCGGTGCTCTTACTCACTGTGCCACCTAGCCGCCCTTAAGCAATTGGGGTTAAGTAACTTGCTCAAGGTTACACAGTCAGGTGTTTCTGGGTGGGTGCTAAGTGTCTGAGCCCAGATTCCATCCCAGGTCATCCCAACTCTGGGGTCGGTGATCTTACTCGCTGTGCTACCTGGCTGTCCCTTCAGGGGCTCTTTTTAAAATGAAAATGCCTTTGGGAGAGTTAAGGTCGTTAGATATTCACACTTTAATGCTATCTTTTTTTAAGCCATGCTATCAAACTTCAGTCTTCTCCCAACCCCAGCCTGAGATAGCTGGCCACCCAAGGGCAGAGGGAATCATAAAGAGACAATGGGGTAGGGGCGAGGAAACATGGGGCATTGGCTGGCAATCTTGGGATGCTAGAAGAACTAGTTTCTTGAAAATTAAGAACAACTCCATGTGTACAAGTGTACAGATGTATATGTTCTACACAGAGTCTTACATTGTATTCTTCCAGTCAAATCGCCTTCAGCCTATGAGCTCCTTGGTGGCAAGTCATCATTTGCCTTTTTTCTGTATACCCAGCACTTGGTACAGTAGCTGGCATGTAGTAAGTGCTTAATAAATGTTTACTGACTGGCTGAATGGCAATCTACACCCCTCCTCTCTCTGTTGGGATGAGAGCCTCACTGACCATTCTCTAGACAGGACTTTAGATGAAGCTTATCAATTTTAAGGAAGAAATTAGCAAATCTAACCACAGATTAGAAAAATTAGAATAACAGAGACATTCTCCATATCAGTAGATTCTCTGAAAAAACAAAATGACATCAGAATGCAACAATGAAGAAACTGAAAGAAAAATTACTCAAATTTCAGAGAGTTCATTGATTGAGGAGCTTGTCCCATGATACAGATTGCACCCCATTCATCTTGTACAATTCTTGTCCATTTCCTCCCAACCTTTTGCTACTGGGGATCTCCCCAGTGTTCTGGAAGGTCTTCTTTTCTTTATCCTGACCTTACTGGATACTGAAGTACCTCATTGATCATGTGTTGCAGCCTGCTTATCCTTGTCATGTCCTACTCTATCATTGTCCACTGTGTGATGCTCATTCCTTGGGGGCAGTTTCATTCTGTCTTCTTGTCTTATAGCAACACCAGTAGAGTATTAGTATTGAAAAGATGGATCTTTGTTTTCATGAGAAGTTTATGGTCAATAAAATAGCCTTGCAAAGCTAAAATTCCCTAAAGCAATCCAGCCTGCTCTTCCTGTTCAATTCTGGGCCCAATACATTGACCAGAATCTATATATTCTGCCCCAACATAATATAACAATATAACAACTGTATTTTTAAAAAGCTCTATAAAGTGAGAGAATTTTCTATTATATTTTAAAAATTTTAATTTTCTATTATATTTTCTCTATTATATTAATAACCAATTATTAAATTAGGATTAAGGCTTTTTCTCCTTATTTCCTTATTTAGGGACCAGTCATCTAAATCAGTCTCTGAAGGACATTTCTGATAGATGAGATTGCTCATTCTGGGGAACAAGCTTCTTGATCTTGGGTGGGCCCCATCCAACTAGAAATCTTCTGTTTAGAGTGTAAACAGAATCTAATCCAGGTGAATTCTTGCCTTAAGGAAATAAGCCCATGCCACTGTACCCCTCCATTGGAGTTTAAGGTAACCCAGCTCAGGAAGAAAAAACCCAAGCAGAGTGGTCTGGGTAGAGGTGGATTCCTTCTTCCAGATTGCTGCAGGTGAGAGTTTCATGATCAAGCCACATTCTCAGCAGGAAGAGCTACAGATTTTTAGCATTACAGATTTTAGAATATCATATTCCAAGCCCTTTGATCCCTCAGTGTAGAAGCTGCCAGATCCTGTGTTATCCTGATTGTGTTTCCACAATATTAAAATTGTTTCTTCCTGGCTACTTGTAATATTTTCTCTTTGATCTGAGAACTCTGGGACCTGGCTATAATATTCCTAGGAGTTTTCTTTTTGGGATCTTTTCCAGAGGGTGATCAGTGGATTCTTTCAATCTCTATTTTGCTCTCTGGTTCTAAAACATCAGGGCAATTTTCCTTGAGAATTTCTTGAAGGATGATTTCTAGGTTCTTTTTTGACCATGTCTTTCAGGTAGTCCAATAATTTTTAAATTATCTCTCCTGGATCTATTTTCCAGGTCAGTGGTTTTCCCAATGAGATATTTCACATTGCCTTCTATTTTTTCATTTGTTTGGATCTGTTTAATAGTATCTTGATTTCTCATAAAGTCACTGGCTTCCATTTGCTCCAATATAATTCTGAAGGAATGATTCTCTTTAGTGGGGTTGGGCTTGCCTACCAGAGCACTGCAATGGCCACTTCCTGCCAGCCTGCCAGCCTGTCCTCAGTGGGAGATTAGCTTCTCTGTGTCATTTTGTGGGTTCTGCAGCTCCAAAGTTTCTTCAGAGTCACCTTTTACATGAATTGGAGGAGTTGGAAGCCAGAGCCCACGTGGAAGTCCTGTTTCTACTCTGCCATCTTGACTCTGCCTCCCCAGATTCAGAGGCTTAAGGAAGAAAATGGCACCTTAAAAATTAGAATTGGGAAAGGGGAAGCCAGTGAAGTTATAAGAGATCAAGAAATAATAAAACAAAACATAAAGAATGGAAAAAAATAGAAGAGAAAGTGAAACATCTTTAAAAAAAACAACTGATCTGGAGAACAGTCTTCTAAATTCAGAAGAAATAAACAGTAAGGGGATAAGGAGGGGAGAGAAGATAAGGGAAGGATCTTTAGAGGGGAGGGTGAAGAAATAGGATTTTTGATAATGGTAATTTGTGTTTCTTTTTTTAAATCAAATGAAACAGGGGTGGCTAGATGATGTAGTAAATAGAGCATGGACTCTAGAGTCAGGGGGACCTGAGTTCAAATCCAGCCTCAGACACTTAACACTTACTGTGTGACCTTGGGCAAGTCACTTAACCCCAATTGCCTTGCCTTCCTCCCTCCAAAAAGCAAAAAAAAAAAAAATCAAATGAAACAATGATTTCTCTATCTTTATTAACTAAATTTATTTTATTATTTTCAATATTATTAACCTCACTTTTGGTTTTCAGGATTTCCAATTTGGTGCTTAATGGGGGATTTTAAATTGATTCTTTTTCTAGTTTTTTTAGTTGCATGTCCAATTTTTTGATCTGTTCTTTCTCTATTTTATTGATGTTAGAGTTCAGAGAAATACATTTCCCCCTAAGTACTGCTTTACTTGCATCCCATAAATTTTGGTATGTTGTTTCATTGTTGTCATTTTCTTTAATGAAATTATTGATTGTTTCTATGATTTGATTGATATTCTTTAGGATTAGATTATTTCATTTCCAATTAATTTTTAATTTATCTTTTCACTGCCCTTTATTGAATGTATTTTTTTTATTGCATTATGATCTGAAAAGGATGCATCTAATATTTCTACCTTTCTACATTTGATTTTGAGATTTTTATTCTCTAATACTTGGTCAGTTTTTGTCTAAGTTCCATTTATTACTGAGAAAAAGCTATATTCTTTTCTATCCCCATTCATTTTTCTCCAGAGGACTATCTTATCTAACTTTTCTAAATTCTATTCATTTCCTTAACTTCTTTCTTATTATTTTGTGGTTAGATTTATCTAGTTCTGAAAAGGGAAAGTTGAGGTCCCCCACTAGTATAGTTTTATTGTGTATTTCCTTCTGTAACTCATTTAACTTTTTTTTAAAAATGGATGCTATACCATTTGGTGTATATGTTTAGTATTGATATTACTTCATTGTTTATGGTACCCGTTAGAAGGATTCAGTTTCTTTCCTTATCTCTTTTAATTAGATTTCTTTTTGATTTTGCTTTGTCTGAGATCATGATTACTACTCCTGTTTCTTTTTTTTCCCCTTCACCCGAAGCATAATAGATTCTGCTCCACCTTTCCTCTGTGTGTGTGTGTGTGTGTGTGTGTGTGTGTGAGTGTGGGTCTACTTTGTGGGTTTCTTATAAACAACATACTGTAGGATTCTGTTTTTTTATCCCCTCTGCTATCCATACCATCCACATTCACAAGTACAATTACTATGCATTTCTTCTTATTCTATTTATCCTTCTCTCTCTCCTTTAACTTTTTCCCTCATCAGTGTTTTGTTTCTGACCACTGCCTTCCCCTATCTCCCTGTAATGGTAATGAAATTTAAAGATTGCTTTGTATTAGAAAGCTAAGAGGTACTTAGCACCTAGTTCAAATTAAACCTCTGTTAAAGAAACAGAAGGTATGAACTCCTGTCGTTGAATTAACAGGAAGGGGCTGAAAAGGGAGGAGCAATACTGTATATAAGGAAAAGCCCCAGAGAGGGAGAGTCAGAACTCCTTGGGATAAGCTTCATTGAGGCAGAAGCAGCTGTTGCCGAGGAGGCTGATGAGGAAAGGCCCAGGTTGGAGAGAATGATTTTGATTTTGGGAACTTGGGTGAAGTGATTTTTATTCTGGGAACTAGCTGGAGCTTCTGCTGGGGAGCTACCAGCTTCTCCTAGGAGCTGCTGAAGACTGAGGAAACATGACTGTGATACTGGTACTTTGTATAAACCTGTTTGTGGCTTTGCTGAGCCTTGACTTCCAGGGAACAGAGACTATGAAGATTTAAGGTGGACTGGACACTGTAAGCTTCAGTGTGGAACAGGACCTGCCCAGAGAGCTGGGAGCTGTCTGCCTTTGAACTGCCCAGGTGTCAGTTTGGTGAATCCAGGTAGGAACTGGGACCATGGAAGGGGATCCAGGGAATCTGAGAGACTACTCAGAGTCAAGCTGAAAGAAGACATTACTTGGATACTGTATACTCACTGAGAAGACTGTAACTTATTTGTGACTGAGGGGTGGATGAGGACCTGTGTATTTTACCCTTTAAGAGAGTGCTGAGTAATGACTGATATTGTAACTTAGTGTGCCCCATGAGTAGAGAACTTTGACTATTATATTTTGTGACCCTTAAGGAGGCAAGTCAATTGAATGATTGAGTTACTAAGTGATTGATTGACTAAACAATTATATATATATTTTTTAAGCAATCGGGGTTAAGTAACTTGCTCAAGGTTACACGGCCAGTTATTTCTGGTTGTGGTGCTGAGTATCTGAGCCCGGATTTGATCCAGGTCATCCCGACACTGGAGCCGGTGCTCTTACTTGCTGAGCCACCTGGCCGCCCCTAAGCAATTGGGGTTAAGTAACTTGCTCAAGGTTACACGGTCAGGTGTTTCTGGGTGGGTGCTAAGTGTCTGAGCCCGGGATTCGATTTCCAGGTCTTCTCAACACTGGAGCCGGTGCTCTTACTTGCTGTGCTACCTGGCCGCCCCTAAACAATTATATTTTGTTCAAAACTGTGTGACCACTGTGGTGAAAACTATGTGGCCATTTTCTGTGATAAGTTGTTGTGAATGCTGTATTTTGATTATCTGTGATAAGTTGTAACATTGTGAATGCTGTACCTTGATTTACTGTGAATATTTTGCTCTGATTTGTTATTGAATATATAGAGTGTTCACTTACTAGTGAACTACTACTAGTGAATATACTACTATCCACAGTAGCATTCTTCTGGAAAGCTGCTTGTGCATGACTTTACACTTTCCTTAGTCCTCCTCTACTGTCACTTTGTTATTAACCTCCTCCCTCCTACTTCCCTATAGGTTAAGATAGATTTCTGTAACCAAACAATTCCCTCTTTGAGCCAATTCCAATGAGAGTAAGGTTTGAGCACTGCCTCCTGACCCCAACTCCCATTTCCCTCTTTACTGTAATAGGTCTTTTGAGATTCTTCATGTGAGATAATTTATCCCACTGTGCCTTTTACTTTCTTTTGCTCCAGGATAATTCTCCTTTTCACCCCTTAATTTTTTTATATGATCCCCTCAAAGTTACCTTATAGCCACATCCTCTCTCTATGTATACTCCTTATAACTATATTAATAGTGATACAATTCTTAGGCAGTTTTCAGATGAAGAAATTAAAGCTATCTATAGTTGTATGAAAAAATGCTCTAAATCACTATTGATTAGACAAATGCAAATTAAAACAACTCTCAGGTACCACCTCATACCTATCAGATTGGATAACATGACAAAACAGGAAAATGATAAATGTTGGAGAAGATGTGGGAAAATTGGAACACTAATGCATTGTTGGTCGAGTTGTGACCTGATCTAACCATTCTGGAGAGCAATTTGGAGCTATGTCCAAAGGGCTGTAAAACTGTTCATAACATTTGACCCAGTAATACCACTTCTAGGTCTGTATCCCAAAGAGATCATAAAAATGGGAAAAGGACCCACATATACAAAAATATTTGTAGCAGCTCTTTTTGTAGTGGCAAAGAATGGGAAAGTGAGGGGATGCCCATCAATTGGGGAATGACTGAACTAGCTGTGGTATATGAATGTGATAAATAGTATTGATTCATAAGAAATAGTGAGCAGTCTTCAGAAAAATACCTGGAGAGACTTGTATGAATTGTTACTGAGTGAATTGTTACCAGTAGAATATTGTACACAGTAACAGCAACATTGTGCAATGACCAGCTTTGATAGACTTAACTCTTCTCAGTAATGCAAGGATCTAAGACAATTTTAAAAGACTCATATGGAAAAGGCTATCCACATCCAGAGAGGGAACTATGGAGTCTGAATGTAGATTGAAACATACTATTTTCTCTCTCTATCTCTCGATTTCTTCTTTCTCGTGGCTTTTCCCTTTCATTCTAATTCTTCTTTACAACATGACTAATGTGGAAATATGTTTTGAAAATACTCATACAGTTCTTAAGAATTACAAGGATTATCTTCCCATATAGGGATGCAAATGAGTTAACCTTATTTCCCTTGTTTTCTCTTTTCTTTTCACCTTTTTATGCTTATATCGAGTCTTGCATTTGAAAATCTTTTTTTTTTTTTTTTTTTTTTTTTTTTTGTGATTCAGCTTCGTTTTTTTCATCAGGAAAGCTTAAAAGTATTGTATTTGATTGAATTACCATTTTTTTCTCCTGAAGGATTATGCTAAGTTTTGCTGGGTAGGTGACTTGGTTGTTATGCTAACTCCTATGCCTTCTGGAATATCATATTCCATGCCCTCTGATCTTTTAATGTAGAAGCTACTAAATCCTATGTAATCCTGACTGTGGCTCCATGAATTTGAATGGTTTCTTTCTGTCTGCCTGAAAATATTTTCTCCTTGACCTAGGATTTCTGGAATTTGGCTACACTGTTCTTGGGAGTTTTCATTTGGGGATCTCTTTCAAGAGGGGATTAGTGGATTCTTTCAATATCTATTTTTACCCACTGGTTCAAAGATATCAGCGCAGTTTTCTTTGATAATTGCTTAAAGTATGATGTCCAGGTCCTTTTTGATCACGGCTTTCAGGTAGTCCAATAAGTCTTAAATTATCTCTCCTGGACTTATTTTTTCAGGTCAGTTGTTTTTTCCAACTAGATATTTCATGTTTTCTTCTATTTATTCATTCTTTTGATTTTGTTTGATTGATTTTTGATGTTTCATGGCATTATTAGCTTCCACTTGTCCAATTTTCATTTTTAAGAAGTTATTTTCTTCAGTTAGCTTTTGTGCCTTCTTTTCTATCTGCTCAATTCTATTTTTAAAGGAGTTGTTTTCTTCAGTGAATTTCTGCATCTTTTCCCATTTTTGTATTTCCTTTATCAAGTTGTTGATTTATTTTTTTTCTTTATTCTCTTGCATCACTTCATTTTGTTTCACAGGTTTATTTTTCTACCTCTCTTATTTTTTTTTAAGCAATTGGGGTTAAGTAACTTGCTCAAGGTTACACAGCCAGTTATTTCTGGGTGTGGTGCTGAGTGTCTGAGCCCAGGATTCGATCTCCAGGTCATCCTGACACTGGAGCCAGTGCTCTTACTTGCTAAGCCACCTGGCTGCCCCTAAGCAATGAGGTTAAGTAACTTGCTTAAGGTTACATGGCCAGGTGTTTCTGTGTGGGTGCTAAGTGTCTGAGCCCTGGATTAGATCTCCAGGTCATCCTGACACTGGAGCCGGTGCTCTTACTTGCTGTGCTACCTGGCCGCCCCCTCTTATCTTATTTTTAAAAACCTTTTTGAGCTCTTTCAGAAGTTCTTTTTGGGCATGAGATCAATTCACATTTTTCTTTGAGGCTTTGCAAGTAGGTGTTTTGACACTGTTGTCCTCTTCTGAGTTTTTCTTGATCTTCTCTGTCACCACAATAACTTTCTATTGTTAAGTTCCTTTGTTTGTTTGTTTGTTTTTGCTTATCTTTTTCAGACTATTCTGTTACTTTTAAAAATGAGCTCTGCTTCTTGGGTAGAAGGGGCACTGTCCCAAGCTTCTTTTTCTGGGGTCTGCAGGCCCTGGTTGCTTGCCTGGCTTTGCACAAGTGTTATAGAAGGCCTGGCCACTCACTCGGTGCTATGCTGAGTCTCATGGTGGCGTGGGGGGAGGGGCTGGTGCCGTGCCAGGGCTGTGGGGTCTTGGTCATTGATCTCTGTTAGAGTTTGGGGCCTCCTGCTGGCTTGGTGGGACACTGCCTTCCCTGGACTGTGGCCCTCTTTTACCTGAGTGAGACAGATTTTGCCTGCTGAACCTCCAAGTAGTTTTGGGCTGGAAAATTGTTTCACTCCATCTTTGTGTTGGTTCTACTGTTACAGTATTAGTTTTGAGGCTCTATTTTAGAGTTGTTTAAAGGTGAATTTGGAAGAGTTCAAGCAATTTTCTGCTTACTCTGCTATCTTGATTCCTAGAAGACAAGTTTTTTTTAAAAAGGAGTATAATATTAAAAAACAGGGAAACTTATAGTCATTTGTCATCATCATGGATGAGGTCCAGCAGAATCCAAAGGAAAGAGGAAATACCAATAGACAGTAAGTCCTCCAGGTGCTCTTTTTGTGTGTATGCCAAATTCACAAAATATTAGAACACTGAAGAGCCCTGTGAATAGAATGCATAATTACATAAGAGTTCAGTTTATCTAAGGAGTTCTTAACTTGGGGTCTGTAAACTTAATTTTCTTTTTAAAAATTCAATAACTATTTCAATATCATTGATTTGCTTTTTAATGTTATGTATTTTATTTTGTGCATTTAAAACATTATTCTGAGAAGGCATCTTCACCAGGCTGACAAAGGGATCTATGACACAAAAAAGTTCTGGTATAGTCATTCACAAAAGAAACACCAAATAGATGAAGAATTTCTATTATGTTCTTTATGATATATAGTTGGAACTCTTAATCAGTATATAAATCTTGAACAGACACTGAATCCAGAATTGAATAGAAGAAAAGTGGTATGGACTGTTGTTTAAGGTTAAAGGACCCTAGGGGTCCTTGAAATAAAGTTTCATCTTTTTTAACATCAAATTCTTTTTTGGTTATAACCTAAGACAGGGGCAGCCCTGTATGGATCATTGTAGCAAGAGGGAGGATCCAAGCAGAGCCCAGAATCAGAGAAGCCCCAGAGTCCTTTTAAGGGAAAACCTAGTTTTGACAACTACACTCAGGATCAGCCAGGGCTTGCCTACTCCATTCAGGAATGAAAGTGTGGAGCCTGATCTAAACTCTCAATCGAGACACTGAGTCTGCTTAGATAAGGAAACTAAGGAAAACACCAAATACCATGGGTAAATACCTTGGACTAAGAGATGCTCAGGCAATAAAACCCAAGGAAGAGAGTGACCTCAAAAGTCAATTAAAACCTGAAAAAAAATTATATGGTCATAAAGACTACAAGAGTACATGGAAGAAAAAATATTACAAGCCACCAAAAAGAATTCAAATATCAAGGGGCAAAAACAAGTATCACACAAGATTTGGCAGCTGCCAAGTAAAGAAGAGGAGAGCTTGGAATCCAATACTCCAAAAGACAAAAGATAAAAGCTTACAATCAAGAATAACCTACCCAGCAAAACTGAGTATATTTTGATAGGAGAAAAAATGAACTTCCAGTGAAGAAGATTTCCAAGAATTCTTGATGAAGCAGCCAGAATTGAGCAGACCTTTTGAAATGGAAATTCAAGAGTCAAGAGAAACACAGAAAAGTATACACATTTGTGTAATTGCAAGGAAATATCTGAAGTTGTATTGCTTAAATGCTAATAGGGTAATAAGAACAGTTGTCTTCTCTGAATTCCAGTATCTTTAGGGGTCATAAAGAAAGGTAAAGATAATAGAAGGATTGTGGGTAGTTTTGTCATTTTGATGGTCTTGGAAAAAGACAAAAAAGGGAGGGACAATGAACTATCCTGGGGAAGAAAGGAGGAGGAAATGGAAAGAAATCACCATCATGTAGTAGAGAAACATAAGATATTTCATCATGAAGGAAGAGGTGAAGGGACAAATATCTTATGAACTTCATTTTAATCTAAACCAGATATAGAAAGATCTAACACAATACAGAGACATGCAAACAGAGAGGGAAATACATTAAACTCAAAAGGAAAATAGGAGGAAATGGACAAGGGATGGGGAGAGAAGGACCCATGAGGGAGAGCTGGATAGGAGAGGGAAATAGGCAAAGCAAAATTAAATGTCAGAAAGAACACCAGTATTCTTTCAGTGATGCTATATTGATTGTGTGTCATGGAAGACTTGAAATTGAGAGTCCCTAAAAGGGCATTAGAGAGGTGTACATTGAGTATGGGGTAGCAACAAAGAATTGTATAAGAGAAGTGGTATAATAGATGCCATCAGAGAGTTGTGTGACAGAAAAGCAGGTGGCTTGGTCACATAGGGAATGTGAGATAACTAGATAGCTTGTGACCTCTACTGGTATCCACACAATGTTGAAACATCTAGAGGAAGGCCCCTAGTACACTGACTGAATACTTCATGAAGTATTTATAGAACGTGGACAAGAGTCACACTGGGTGACAGAATGAGCATGGGGTTTTGAGCTTCACCATTGGATGAATTATCAGTACTATAGAGCTGTCAGAGTATGGAAGTTAAATTCACTTATTATATTTGGCATATTGTCCAAATCTATGGAGATCTTACTGGGATCTAATTCTGTCCCCAGTCTCTTTAACTATCAATCAAACTTGCTAATTGTGCCATGTTTGCCCTCTTCCAAGTCATTGATAAAAATAATAGATAACTTAGGGCAAAAGACAGATTTCCTTAGGTTTTCCCCTAGAGACTTCCTTTATTTATTTATTTATTTTTTAAAAAGCAATCGGGGTTAGGTAACTTGCTCAAGGTTACATGGCCAGTTATTGCTGGGTGTGGTGCTGAGTATCTGAGCCTGGATTTGATCCTGATCATCCCGACACTGGAGCCAGTGCTCTTACTCGCTGAGCCACCTGGCTGCCCCTAAGTAATTGGGGTTAAGTAACTTGCTCAAGGTTACACGGCCAGGTGTTTCTGGGTGGGTGCTAAGTGTCTGAGCCTGGGATTCGATTTCCAGGTCATCCCAACACTGGAGCCGGTGCTCTTACTCGCTGTGCTACTTGGCCGCCCCCCCCTAGAGACTTCTTTACAAAATAATATCCAGTTATTAATGACTATACCTTGGACCTGGTCATTTGATCAGTTTTAGTCAATCAACAAGTATTCATTAAGTGCACTGTCTTGGCAGCTGGAGACACAAACATAAAGAATGAGACAACCTCTCCTGTCCAAGATGGAATCTCCATAATTGTTTGGTAATTATCCAGCCCACTGTTTAGTGGTTAGCATAAGAACTTTGTCAGATATTTTGCTGAAATCTAGTCAAACTATGTCTACATCTTTGTCCTGAGTGACCAGTCTAGGAATCCTATCAGAAGCAAATGAGTTTAATCTGTCAAGTTCTATTGATGAAGGCTCTCTGCTTCATTCTATAGATGAAGAAATGGAACAGAATAAATTAGCATTTATATGATGCTTTAAGTTTTGCAAAGCACCTTACAAATATTATCCAATTTTATCCCTACAATAACCCTACAATGTAGGCATTTTTATTATCCCCACTTCACAGTTAAGGAAACTGAAGCAGAGAAATTAAACGACTTGCCCAGGGTCACACAGTTAATAAGAATCTGAGGTCATATTTTTGCTCAGATCTTACTGATTCCAGGCCTAACACTCTATTCACTGTGTCACTTAGCTGCCTTGCTCATTGAACCTGAGGCAAAAGCAATCTATGATGCCATCTTGCCCAGTTTATGCTCACATATGAGTCCCTTCAATACTTTAAATGGTTGTTGACCTTTCATTTAAAGATTTCTAGGGAGATGCTGAAGGGGCTGTGGGGCAGTATTACTACTACTAGGCCCTTACTATGAAGGGATCAGTATAAGAAGAAAAATACTTGTATGTACAAAAATATTTGCAGTGGCAATGTGCCTATCAACTGGGGAATGGCCGAATATATTATGGCATATGAGTTTTATGGAATATCACTGTGACATATGAAATGAGAGATGAGTTCCAAGAAACCTGAAACTTGGGAAGACTTAGAAGTTGATAAAGAGTGAAATATGAAGAACAGAGAACAATTTATGCATTAACAATAACACAGTAAAAATAAACAACTTTGTCTTTTTTTTTGGAGGGAGGGTTAGGCAGGGCAATTGGGGTTAAGTGACTTGCCCAAGGTCACACAGCTAGTAAATGTTAAGTGTCTGAGGCCACATTTGAACTCAGGTCCTCCTGATTCCAGGGTTGGTGTTCTATTCACCGCACCACCTAGCTGCCCCTAAAAAAAAAACAACTTTGAAAAACTTAAGAGCTCTGATGACAGCAATGATCAACCACAATCCCACAGGAATCAGAAGCATGCTACCCAGTTCTTGACAGAGGCTTAAGATGAGGAATGAGAAATGTTGCAAGACTAATACAATGTGAGAATTTATTTTATTTGATTATGCACAATTGTTATAAGGGTTTTCATTTGGAGGGATCAAAGGGGTATAGAGAAAATAAACATTTATAAGAAAAAAGACTTTCAGTGTTGGATAATTTACTACATACCTTGTGAGGCAGCTCATTCTATTTTTGGTCTCATAAAAGTAATTTCCAATCACTGTACCTAGTTCTGCCCTCTGAGGCTGAGCACTTGGGTCCCTCTTCCACACAACTATAACAGCCTTTCCAAAATCTAAAGACAACTGGGGAAAATCATCAAACTATGTGGGGTGCAATACAAGTTTATGTTCTATAATCTCAAATGGACCCTCACTGAGCCAAAGCAAACCTTTCACACCTCCCTCATTTATTCTTTATCCCACTCACCACAACAGCTTTTCTAAACCTTTATCTTCTCTCCTCAGAAATCTCCTCTTCCCTTTCCCCCATCCTCTCAACAGACAACCTTGCCTCGTATTTTCACTGAAAAAAAATTAAGACCATTTGCCAAGAATTCCCTTTTACATCCTCCTCCTTCATGTCACTGAGGAGCTTTGTTCACCCCTGTCTCAAATGAACATGTGGTCTCCCTCCCCCTTTTTTTCTTGCCAAGGCTAATGCTTCTACATGCATGTGTGATTCCATTTCATCCTGTGTTCTCCAGCACACCCACCTCGACTTGGGCACTGATCTTCCACCACTCCCTGTCTACTGCTTCCATGTGTCCCTCATCCCCACTAGTTCTCCTCCTATAGTAGGCCTCCCTTTTGGGGCAGAAGTCCTTGAAAAGGGCATCCACAAAAAGCTACTTCCTTTCCTCTCACTCTCTTAACTCTACAGTCTAGCTAGCTTCTGACTTCATCATTCAACCAAAACCGCTCTTCACAAAAATACTAAGATCTCTTACTTGTTAAATCTAAAGGCCTTTTCTCGTTCCTCATCCTTCTGGCCTTTGACACTGTTTATCACCCTCTTCTGGATATGCTCTTCTTTTTTATGTTCTTGTGATATATCTTTCCTCCCAGCAGTTTGACAGTTTCTTAGCCTCCTTTGTTGGATTCTTATCTAGATCATGACCATTAACTCTTGAGTTTTTCCCAAGGTTCTGCCCTGGACCCTCTTCTCTTGAACATTTTGAACTGGTCATACTGTAAACATATTAAACTCAACATATCCAAAATTGATTTCATTATCTTCCCCCTACTCACAAATGCTTCCCTCTTCCTAACTTCCTTATTACTGTTGAAGGCACCACCATCCTGCTGATCACCCTTGACTACTCCCCATATGTAATTAATTGTCAAGTCCTATCATTTTGATGTTTGTAACATCTCTCATATGGGCCCCCTTTTTTCTTTTGATGCTCCCATCACCCTGGTGCAGGCCCTTATCACCTCACACCAGGACTACAGTAATAGCTTGCTGGTTGGTCTCCGTGTCATCTCTCTCTGAACTCAGCTTCCTAAGGTGTAGTTCTGACCAGGTAACCCCCTTCCCACCCCATTCAATAAACTCCAGTGGCCCCTTGTTATCTCCAGAATCAAACAGAAAACCTTCCATCTGGCATTCAAAGCCAATGACTCTGGTCATTCCCACTGTCTGTCCCTCCTGCCTGGAACTCTTCCTCATCTCTGCCTCTTGGATTCCATATCCCTTCAGGTCTCACTTAAAGTCCCAGTTTCTGTAAATTCTCCTTAATCTTAAGTACTTTCCCTCTGAGATGATCTCAGATTTACCCCAACACATATCTTGTTTGTGTAGTTGCCTCCCCCATTAGACTTTATATAAACAGAAGTTTTGCCATTGTACAGCTAGTGCTTACCACACATAATAGGCACTTAATAACTGTCAGTTGGTGACTGTTTACATCCCCCTAGAGATTTCCTTTCCAAAGGCGAAATATCCTTACATTTCCCTTCATTTAGCGTAGTCTTGAGGTACTCTGCCCTTTCAGCTTATCCTCCCTAAAATTGTGATGCTACAGCTCGACACAGTATGGTAGATGTGGTCCCGAACATTGTTGCTATCTAGTTGTGCAGCTCAAAGATACGTCAACCCCACACAGAAATGGAAGTCAAAAGTCCTGTTTTGTAATCTTAAACCTGTTATTATTTAGCTGGGTGCTTTCAGGCAAGTGATTTCATCTTTATGGACCACAGGGATGGGAAGTGGTGAGCTAAGACAAAAATGCATTTTTCAGGAGTTAAGGCATTTAGTAACATTTTAGTCTGCTGGAAGCCCAAGTTACTCCATCTACTCATTTAAAGGGTCCCTGCATATAAATAGGTATTGGAATTAAGTAAATAACAAGGTGGAGCACATTTAATCTCAGGCCACTAGTGTGTTTCAATGACCAGTCCCTAAGTATCATGGAGGTAATCTTTTAAGTTTGAGCAGTCTTTTTCTTATTGATGTACTCTTAGGTAAATGCATGGCAAGACCATTCTGCAGATGACACAGAAAATGATTTTGTATTAGTATTTGGTTTTGGGGGTCAGGGAGTGAGAGGGAAGGGAGGTTAAAAAAAAAAAAGAAACCAGCCTCTGTCCAATATAAATTTGTTTTATTGAAGCAGTGAAGTCACATGACCTTGCATCTAGATTTTAGGATGGTCACAGAATTGGCCATGGGAGCCAGCCCTGAAAACGATGTTTTTTCTTTGCACTAATAGACATATTGTGTTTACATACAGCATCCAGGATTGGAAATCACCAGACTCAAACACAGCATGTGTCGATTTATTGGGAGGTACAGCCTCACTGGAAATGGTGTTCATATAGTCTTACAAATCACCACCCAGTAACATCAATGGGATGAAACTTTATAAAAAAAAATAAAAGAACAGTTACCCCAAAACCAAGAGCACAGTGTTCAAAGCCGGCAGCATACAATTTGCAGTTTGTCCCTTGAACTGGGCACTTTCCTTTCTTTTCAAAAGCAGTTTGTGAAATCTCCCTTTCATCAAATCCAGTAACATACTAAATATAAGCTGTACCCCTTTGGACGAGGCAATGGAATAACAGTTTATTTGGAGGGGAAAAGAGAGAAAACACATCTACATCTTGATTTTTGTAACAAAGAGTCATTTCATTAATTTAGGGAAAGGGGAAAGTAATTGCAGTCAACAGAGCAGTGGAAAATTAGAGAGGACAAAGAAAAGAGGGCTGGGAACTGAAATAAAGACCACACACTTCTGAATTTGAATTTCATTTCCAGGCTAACCTACTTTTTATTTAATGCAAATTACAGTACCAGTTAACTATTTCCAAACTGAGTCACACAGAACAAAATGTATTTACAAGGGAATGGGGGAAGGAAAAAAAAAACATTAAGCATACTGTCCACAAAAAAGTATATATTTAAATGAAAAAAAAATTCAGTCACAGAGGCATTCAAGTAGTAATAATGTTATACAGGTTTTGCTTTTCCTTTAAATCAAGACAGATTTGCACAAGTGTTTGCAATAGTTTGTATACAACCCACAGTCCTTTATATATATATATTTATATATATTTAGATTTCTGTTTCTAATATGGAAGTGGTCACGCTAATCGGTGTGTGTACAGGCCCAAGTGATCCATCGGCAACACATTTATAAATGCAAATTTTACAGGCAAGCACATTTTCATACATCTATCTGCATCTCCCTGTAGACAGATATATAAAAAAGTTTAGAATGAATTAACACAAGGAAGCTACTTCTCAAGCTAACCCCTTATGCATGGTTTGTCATTTTGCTTTTATTGCAGAGGTGAAAAATGGAGCGACAAACTTGAATAAAATTGGGCATAACCCCTGTGAAAATAATCTGAACCCCAGGGATTACTTTTCAAAACTTCAGAAAGGCAGGCCCTGGTCTGTGCTTCTAAGCTGTCTGTTTTACCTTCAATGGCTCAGGTTTCTACCAGAAAAGACTAAAATACTGGTAAAGGATGCTTGTTTTTTTTTTTTTTTTTTGTATGAGGGAAAAAGTTTTTTCTATCAAGATTTAGAATTTTGCTAATAATGAACTGTAGGAACCCAATGCAATTGTTTTCTTAAAGCAAATGTGAACTGTTGGGGATCTAACATTGGCCAACTTTGTTTTTGTTATTTTTTAGAGTGTCCAAAGTTAGACTCTTCAAAAGGAAATGGCAAGAAATTTTTAAACATAATAATACCAGTGTCTTGATATCCACAGGGTCAGAGAATATAGTTCTCTCAGAAACCTTTGCATTAGTGCAGACAAAATGACTGGTCAGCCATACTTTGCTAAAAACAAACCAAAAAATTAAAAAAAAAATCGAGTGGACTTTTAACATAACAAGAAAATTACATCACTGTCACGTCACCAGAAAATAAAAAAAGGTGCCGTCTTTTGCCTTGCTGGAATGAACAACAAGATGTGTCAAAAATAGCAACCTTTGGTTTGGTAAAGTTTCCTTTTTCTTCTCTTCAAGACATTGTATGTGGAATACTTGGAGGCAAAACATAAATGACTGATTTTTTTTCCCTTGTTTAAAAAAAAAGTCTTTGTGCTTGGGCACATAATAAAAATTAAACTGATTTTAATTAAGAATTTATAAATGACATTTTACTGGAAGGGGTGAGAGTGGCAAGAAGGGAGCAAGCTAAGAGTTCTTGTTAAAACAACAGTATTTTAACTGGAATGGTCCTACGTATTGTAGCCACAAGTAATTATGATGTGACACTCTGAACCATTTTTTGTCAACCTGTGGTCCTAGGAAGATATTTTCGACTCATAAAATCAAATTCTCTCTCTCAGGGGTGAGGGGGCAGGGAGAAGGAAGAAAGGAAGGAAGGCAAAGAGAGGGAGAAAATGAACCCAAAGGAAGGCTCCCAGAATCTGCTGTTCACAAGACCCCTGGATGTAGGGCTTGGGGAAAGACGAGCAAAATCTAACCTAGCTGATCCCTGCCCCAGCTTTAAGGACAACTTGGTGCTGGGTGGGAGACGTATAAAATAATGAAACCGGTCACTGCTACTGGGGAGGAAACCAACATTCAGAGCCAACACAAAGTCAGAGCGTGAGTAAGATGAGTTAGAACATGGTTTCCTCTGTTTCCACTACTAAGCATGGTATCACTGAAACCTTAACAGCACTCATAACAGCTGTGGGAAGGGCTAGATGCTGCTTTGTGAGACGTTAGTTAAAAGAGGGAATGGGGACACAGAAAAGGGAAACAAAATTATAAAACAAAACAAAACCAAAAACAAAAACGAACCATGGAAGCGAAGGCACTCCAAACTATATAGATACACTATACATTGCTAGAGTTATTGTTACAATAATACAGGCCAGTACCTACTGTACAGAGTTAAAACTATATGGCTTTAAAAAGCTCGTCTACATTTTGTCTGATTATTAAACAGAATCACTGCCCTGAACAGTAACTTTTTGCTCATTAATAACAGTTCCTGGGTCCACATATTTACATACAAAACAATAAAACTTAAATTTAAAAACATCAAAAGAAAATATAATGTACAAGCTTGAATTTGGTGAGGAGCTTTTATTATTATTATTATTATTATTTACAAAAAGATATTCAGAGACCTGGATCTCACTTGTATAAAAGAGTTCTGTGATCCTGTCATGATCCTTGAGAAAGTAAAATCATCGGACCTCAGCCCTCACACACACAAAATAAAATAAAAATGAGAGAAAAGCGCTTACATTTCCCTCTTCTTCTTTCTCCTTCTTCCATCTTCAGGGAAAAAAAAGACACAAAGTGTTTCCTGATATAAGCAGTGATTTTATGGACTTTGGAAAATACTATCCAACTCCAGAGCAATGTCCATTTCCAAATCTGTGGCTGGGCATTTTCTTAAAGCACATCCATTATTAGTCACTAACCTGCCTTTTAAATCTTCTATAAATTCTTTTGGAAAACTTATTATCAGAGCCCTATATTTCCCTTTATGGGATTCTGCTGGCAAGTTTCATGAATTTAGACTGTTTTCAGATTCTAATTATAAGACTTCATCAAACTAAGAATATTTGTGAGGGCTTTTTTTGGGGGGTTTATGTGTGTGTGTTTCTTTCCTCTACTACGCTATACCCAGAGCTTTCAAATGCCCCAAAGGGCATTGCTGAATGAGTGAAAACTAAGATGACTCATAGTTTTCTTTCTGGGTATCAGTTCATCTCATCAGGAGGCAACAGCAGGGCAGTGGAGATGTCAGTGCCCATTGCCAGGACTACTGGGTTGGAAGGTGAGACGCTCCAATGCCTACATGACTTCCTGTAGCAGTGAGGAGGGTGAGGGCAAATTGAACACTCGGAGAGAGACAAGCCTCCACTCTTCTTGCCTCCTATTGGAAACTTTGCAGCCAGCCCTGCTGTTGCTAGTTTATCCTTGGAAGGTGTTTGAGGAAGGGTAGGCAGGAGGGAAGGGGCCATCACTTAAAATGATCTTTAAATGTAAAATACAACTGATTGTGCCTTAAAGAGTCACAGGTCAAGTAATGGCCCATAAGCACCAAGGTGACTAAGGTTCATTTTAGTGAGTATATAAGGCCCACATGGACACCAAACTCACAAGTATAAAACAGACCAGTTCTGAAAAGACTATTTCTACATTGCAAATATAATCCATCCACCCTCCTGGCTTTCCAAGGAATATTGCTTTTACTTCAAAAACAGAGACTTTGATTCTGACATCATTCACTGATACAGAAAGAAAACAGAACAAGATAATTAACTGGAAAAAAAAAGCATTCTTCTCATGCTTCAATCAGACAATTTTGATATTGTAGACAAAAAATAAAAAAAGCAGTATTGAATATATGTATACATGTATATATATAATATATATACACACACATTTATATAATCAGCTTTCCTATAAGTCAGCAGGTACAAGTACTTTTTATATAATTTTGATGCCTAGTTTATTAATATTTTTACCATTTTAATATCATAATGGCGTATCTGACATGCATCAATAAATAAAATTAAAAAAGCATGAGGTTAAAAAAGGATGAAATTAAATATAGATTCTAGATTTGGATTTAAAATTAGAACTATGTATAGAATGTGGCAATTTGCAAGCTCAACTTTCAATAAAAAATTATGAAAAATAAACCAGTAGACTGTTACAGTTCACATTATAAACTATAGTGTCCTTTCATGGTGTATCTTTGTAAGGGAAGCAATTTTAGAGCAAAACCTGGAAAAATATATTCACAGTGGCCACTTGCCAAAGAGCCCCTAAGCTGTCCCCTTCCCATAGGACACAGTTCATCACCTGCTTTTCTCTTCTGCAGACCAGAGCTACTCACCTAACTTTGTTTTCCTCTTAGCCTTTCTAGCTAGATCACTACTTGAAAGCTAGGCTGAGATCTGGCAGACAGCCTTCAGTCAGCCAAACAAGCATCCTCTTCTACAGCTGATAGAGCTAAGCTCTGGCTTGCTTTTTCTCATCCGACAACTCTTTATCATGTGTGACACTGTAGGTTTCTCTCACCCTGATGTAAGAGCAAAATTAAAAAAAATAAGCAAACCCCCTGAAAACATTCCATGTGTAGCTCCAGACTTGAAACTCAATTGCCTCCCTTGGTGATGGATGTGACACATTTCATATTATATCTGCCACACCCACCCCAACATGCCAAAGGCAATTCTTCAAATACCCTAGGATATGGATTAATTTTACAAGCAACACTGAAGCCCCCAATGTATTACATCTGCTAAGCTCCCAACCAAATTCAAGCTGTGCACTATACCAATGTCTGACATTTGACTGGAAAAAAAAAAAAGAAAAGAAAGTTCCCCAAACTTGAGCACAGAACAGTTTTCTTCTTTTGTGGAAGGGGGCACGAGGCAAGAGTCCTGCTTTTAGAGTACGTAACAGCAGCCTTTCCATAAAAAAGATTGTCGCAGGAGTTATTTCATGTTCTATTGCTCTGCTTGTCCCCTCCCTGTGACCCCTCCCGAACCCCTGGAAATCCCTCAAAGTGAGAATACAATGAAACTGGTTTGTATTTAGAGATATTTTACAAGGTTAAATAAGAACAACAATAATAAAAAAATTGAACACTAAAATGAACAAGGTTTTTTTTCTCTTTAATTTTCTTTCCCAACGTGACCAGTGTTGCTGAGTGAAACCCAAGTGGCCGGCGAGTTTTCCTGCACAGCTGGCTGCCTGGTGCTGGTTCAGGTGGAGTTGGAGGCTGAAGCTGATGCCGCGTTATTGGTCTGTCCTCGATCTCCTGCGTTAGCATCTGCAATAAGAGTTCCCAAAAGAGAAAGCATGAGCAATGCTGCTTAAATAGGCCCATGAGCTGGACACTGACTAGATTCTGCTTTAGAGATGCACGCTGCCCCCCAGCCCAAACTGCTCTGTCCATGGAGAAATCTCGATTCCATATTCTTAGATGAGCCTACTGATAAAAATGATTCCTTGGGCTTCAGGTCGGGAAAGTGTCTCTGAGTAAATGAATAGTTGGGAATGTGGCAAATACTTGTGTCTCCAGGTCTCAGTTTTCTCATCTGTAAAATGAGGGGACTGGGCTAGATGGCATCTCTATCAAGTCTAAACCTACGCTATGATCAGCTCGGGCAGGGAGGAAGGAGTAGATCATCAACACTCACACTGAGTCTTGCATAATGGGTGTATGCTAAAACCTGTGGAAAGACTGGGAAATTACAACCACCACCCTATATTTAAGTGGGTATAGATGTCTGAAAAGTCCTGAGTCATCTATCAGTGACAGGAAGAAGCACCTCAGGTGAATTAAGCTCATCTGCTGGCTTTCAAAGTAGAGTCAGCTCTCAGTTATCCATTTTAATTAGAGACAGGCATAACTCCAGTAACAGAAATCCACATTTCTGCTACTTGTTAAGTCAATGCAGCAAACTGTCCCAGAGAGGATGGCCTGGGACCAAGCTTACTTTGCAGACCCACTTTAGGCAACTGACTGATCAGAACACACACACAATTTCACATGTTTAAAAAAGGATACAAGGAGCCACCTGCCTTCTGTGATATCAGAAATTTTACAACTTTATCAGTGGAAAGGACATTACAGAAGACGCAGCAACCTCTGCTTTGCAGTCAAACATTTCACATGTATTGTCTTCCCCTTTAAAATGTGAGCTCCTTGAAGGTAGGGAACTGTCCTGCTTTTCTATTTGTATGTCAATGCCTACAGCAAAGTGTTTTGCACACAGAAAGTGCATAATAAATGCTTCATTCGTTCTTTCCTCTGAACTACAAAGCACTCTACACTTCCTTTTTTTGCCCATTTGCATTATGATCATTGTATCTGCCCATTCGCATTATGATCATTGTATCTGTTTTTTCTCTCCTGCTAGACTATAAGCTCTTCAAAGCAAGAGTCTAATCATATTTGTCTTTGCAATCATCAGACCATGTGGCACAGTGACTTGCATACACCCAGTGCCAAATAAAGGTCTGAATTGAAAAACATTTTAAAAGACAAGGCTAGGCAACGGTGGTACCCAAAATGCTTGACTAATTCTTGAAATTGTAGATGGTCTATTTCTTCGGCATCTATTCTTGTTGTTGCACTGACATAACACTCAAAGGTCCAAGAGTGTGTTGCTGGTAACACTAAAAACTGTCCAGAGACAAGGTGCTTATTATTTGCTGAAGCTGGAAAGAAGTGATGAAGGCTACGCTGGTATCCTGGAGACTTTGGCTGGCTTTTACCTTATCCTTGTTTGTATTTTTCTAGGTTCTTCTCTCTCAGCAGGGAATTTCTCTGCATGATAACAAAAAGTCCTTACACTATGAGCAGTAAAATTTAATGCAGAGGCTGACCCCCAGCCCCTCGAAGTGACGATAATGTGGATCAAGAAGAGACAGTGGCCAATGCTGAAGGATATTGGAACTTATCCACCAGACTCTCAAAATATAGGGGTCATTCTCATGACCTGGTACCTTGCTCTAACACTGGCAGTACCCCCAAACATCTTACTTAATTATACTACTTTCTTTCCCCTATCAACAGCCTGCTCCTAATGACTTTAATTCCATTTCTATTTGAAGGATGTGCATAATTCTTGACATTCAACAACTACTTCATCCTTTATTGTCAAAATCTTTTTTGTCCTATGCTCCAAACAAGCCAAGTTTACACAGATTCTTCAATGGAACATCTCTAGATACTTTGATCTTCTTCATACTCTAGTCAAATGTAGACCTGGATGCAGAGATGTCAGCACTGATAAATTAGGGTCAGAGACTTTGAACTAAATAGAGTTTTAGCTATGGAGACAGTGTGGTATAAAGAAGAGATCACTGGATCTAGACACAAAAGACCTGGCTCCAAACCCTGTCCCCATCACCTAATACTTGTATGACTCTGGCCAAGTAACTTTACCTCTCTGGCCTCCAGTTTCCTAATCTGTTAAACAGAAGGGGTCGATCCTCAGGGTTTCTCTTAACTTTAAAATCTTTAGCTATGTAACAAGGAGTTGATTCACTCAGAAAGTGCATAGCTTATGCCTCGGTTATATTTCCTGCTGACACAGGATTTCCTCTTTGAAGTCTGGGTCATTAGCACTCTTTGATGGTGAAGGGATAACGATGCCTACTATTTCATTTATTTATTTCATCATTTCGGATAATGACTCTTAGGCTTCCAGGACTATATTCAGATATGCCCTGGTTTCGTCTTTCCACTGAATTTGAGAGTGATGCACTCTGTCCTACTTCTAGCATTTTTTCCACCGGTCTTCAGAGTTCCCTTCATCAAATGACCTCTCTTCAATTACTTTCCTGAGCACAACTATCTAACAAGTCCCTTTCTGTAGAGTCCATTTCACAGGAATAAAAGGTAGTTTACATTAAAATGAATGAAATCCTACCATATGCTTTATAATTAAAGAATTGCCTCAAAAAACCTTGTTTATACTGACAATTCATGTTTCTGGATAATAATGTCAATCTTTGGTTGGAGGAGGAATGCTAAACCTTCATATGTAGTAAGATACTAGATATAAATCCACCTGGAACTTGATCTATTTGTAAGAAAGGGCAGAATAATTTTCTAATGACAGTAATTCTACATAGATTCTTATCTAGAACAATCTCATAAAGTGGTTTTTGATTTTCAGAATAAAATATTTTGAAATGCAAATTGTAAATATTTCTTTATCTACTCTAAGTAGTTCTGTGTGCTGTGTTATTCTTGAATGCTTAACAAAAAGATTTATCAATTATTGGGAATTCAGCACACATGAACACTGTCCCTGGCAATGCTTTACACTCTTGTTCTAACCAGTCCCTTCTTTCACAACACAGGCTGAAACTCAGTTGGGTAAACATCTCCAAAATAGAGCTTATTTTTATCTACATCAAATCTGCTTCTTGTTCAAATTTTGCTCAGCAACAAATGTAACAGAAATCCTTTTATGCGACCAACATCTTACACTGCATACCAAGATAAGGTCAAAATGGTGACATTATTTAGACATAAAGAGTGATACCATAAGCAAATTAGGAACACAAAGAATAGTTTACCTGTCAAATTTATGGAGAAGGGAAGAATTTATGACTAAGCAAGAGATAGAGGACATTGTGAAATGCAAAATGAATAATTTTGATTACATTAGATTAAAAAGTTTTTGCACAAACAAAACCAAGGCAACCAAGATTAGAAGGAAAGGAGAAAGCTGTGAAACATTTTTTACAGCTAGTGTTTCTGATAAAGGCCTCATTTCTCAAATATATAGAGAATTGAGTCAAATTTATAAGAATACAAGTCATTCTCTAATTGATAAATGGTCAAAGGATATGAATTGGCAGTTTTCAGGTAAAGACGTCAGTTATCCATAGTCATATGAAAAAAAATGCTCTAAATCACTATTGATTAGAGATATGCAAATTAAAACAACTCTGAAGTACCACCTCACACCTATCAGATTGGATAACATGACAAAACAGGAAAATGTAAATGTTGGAGAAGATGTGAGAAAATTGGTATACCAATGCATTGTTGGTGGAGTTGTGAACCAATCCAATCATCCTGGAGAGCAATTTGGAACCATGCCAAAAGGGCAATCAAATTGTGCATACCCTTTGATAGAGCAATACCACTATTAGGTCTGTATCCCAGAGATTAAAAAAAAATGGACAAATATCTACATATACTAAAATATTTACAGCAGTTCTTTTTGTGATGGCAAAGACTTGGAAACCCAGGGAATGCCCATCAATTGGGGAATGGCTGAACAAGTTGTGATATGACTGTAATGGAATGCTATTGTGCTACCAGAAATGATGAGCAGGTAGATTTCAGAAAAACCTGGAATGACTTAACATGAGCTGATGTAGAGTGAAATGAGCAGAACCAGGAGAACACTGTACACAGTAACAGTAACACTGTGTGATGATCAACTATGATTAATTTAGCTATTCTCAGCAAAATGATCCAAAACAATTCCAAAAATCTCATGACAGAAAATGCTATCTACATCCAGATAAAGAACCATGGAGTGAGAATGCAGATCGAAGCATGTTATTTTCACTTTTTTTTTTGGTAGCTTTTCCCTTTTTTCTGTTTCTTCTTTCACAACATGACTAATGTGGAAATGTTTCCATCATTGCACATGTATAACCTATATCAGATTGTTTGCTGTCTTGGGGAGGAGGGAGGGAAAAAAAAGCTGATACTCAACATCTTATAAAAATGAATGCTGAAAACTATCTTTCCATGTAATTAGAAAAAAAAATATTATTTACCCAAAAATTGCTTGAAAGCACTGGCATGATTTGCTCATCTGCTACACCAAGGCTATCCTATGCGGTGTTCTATTTATCTGTTAAGAGTTTTAAAGGTCTTTTTATGCTATATATATATTTTTTACAAAGGACAAGCAACAGCCTCTTAAGTGAATATGGGTGGGACCAAATTCTACTTCAAATCATTTCATTTTAAACCATCAAAAAAAAATGGAACCAAACTCCTTAGGTTTGGATTTTGCTAATAATCTCCTCTGAAATATGTCCAAATCACTTTAGGAGAAAAATTTTGGTTGCTAATCATTTTGCCTAGATAGGAAGGAATGTGAGCTCAGTTGCCAAATCTTGCCATTCCTAAATGAATGCTACCTCTGGCATCTGTTCCACTTGCACAGACACCACGCCAGGGCAGACCCTTATGACAGACTCCTAACTGATCCCTGGGACCAGTCTCTTTTTCACTCTAATCCATTTTCAACACAGCTGCCAATGTGATTTCTATAAGGTACAGATTTCACAATGTCACTCCCCTACTCAAACTCTAGTCATTCCCATTACCTCCAAGATTAAAAATAAACTCCTGTTTGAAATGTAAAGCCCTTCACACAATGACCCTATCCTAGCATTCCAGCCTCATTCCCGACCACTCCCTTGCCTACACTCTACAGTTCAGTCAATCTTTCTTTCTCTTTCTCAGACATGGTACTAAAACTTGGGTCTGTGTCTTTGCACTGGCTGTGCCTTTCCTATTCTTCCTGCCCCCTCCCCAACCTGTAATATACTCTCTATTTTCCTCTCAGACTCACTAGGTCCCTTCAAGTCTCAGTTCAAGTGCCTTCTTTTACATGAAATCTTTCCTGATTCCCCCCCAGATGTTAGTGCCCCCTCCATTACTTAGCACACAGGTTTGTGTGCATGTGTCTCTATATGCATATGTACATGTTGCTTTTTCTCTCTAGATCAATCATATGCTCTTTGAGAGCAGGGTCTGTTTGCTTTTGCATCCCCCATGCCTGGCACAATCCCTGGCATGGAGTATGTGCCTAATAAATATTAGTGATTGATTGGATGATGTGCTTAAGCAGACTTTCTTTTAGGGCTTAAACTGGAAGTAAAATCTACGCTATTCGATATGATCCCAAAGCTCATGCTTAGTCTATTCCATTTTGTATCTTCTAAAGACATTATCTCCATAATTAAGACTGTTAGTTCTAGGATAAGAAGAATTGTTGACAAGAACATTATTTTATATTTTTAAAGTATATTTAAAGAGGTTTAAAAATTGGTCTGGGAATAATTCCAGTTATTATTTAATTTACTTGGCTCAAAACTAATTTTTAATAACAGCTTTCCTTCTTGGTAGGAGGCTAAAGAAGGCAACAGTGTGCTCATTTGCGGGGGGTGGAGTGGGGTGTAGATGACACCATTGTTCCCCAGAGAAAAAAAGGAAAAAATCAATTACTTCTTTACTTAAGACCATTCTTATTGGATACATAGTGGCATGGAACCAATGATAAAATACATATTAAAGCCTCCAAGTACAAATCCCTTCTACTCTGAGTTTTTTTATATACACACACACATACATACATATATATGAATGTATGTGTATATATGTATATACACACATACAAGGATCATAGACTTAAAGTTGGAAGGAAATTAGAAACCATGTAGTCCAGCCCTCTCATATTACAGATGAGGAAATTGAGGCCCAGGGAGGTTAATATCCATATTCTCATGCACATTCACCCAGTCAAGTAGCCTGGGATAGTATAAAAGATACTGGACTTGAATTCAGAAGATATGGGCTTGAATTTCAGCTCTGCTCCTTACTATCTGGGGGATGTTGGGCAATTCTTAACCTTTCTGGATCTCAGGTCCTTCATTAGTAATACCCTTTTTCCCTTGCCCCCCCTCCTGATCTTGGGTGATTCTTTCAGAGCCCATCCAAGATGGAAGGATGGGGAAAAGACTCACCAATGCTAGGAGCACCCTTCCCCCTAGTCTTTCCTCCTTCCCTTGGACTGCCTGACTGCTCACAGGGATTGCACAAGATGGGAGTCAGTAACTCTATTCCTCCTGATGAGAGAGAAGACCATGGGTCCTAATATCTATCCTGCCTCTATATCTTTCAATGTTGCCCAGCCAAGAAGACTTGGGTTCAAGTGCCACCTCTGGGTGACCCTAAATAATTCACTTAACTTCTTACTGCTCCAGACAACCCTGAGGCTCTAAGATGCAGAAGAGGTACTGACTTTCATTGATGGAGGGAGATTCTTTACTTGAGAGTTCCCTATACTAATGAAATCACAGATCCACTTCCTATCCTTATTTCTGGAATGTTAAACTTAGGCAATTTCACAAATATATACATATAGAAGAGACAAACACAGAATTACATAGATCTGAGACAGACACACTCCATCCACACACACCAGAATGGATAGGCAGATGGACAAAGACCCATAATGAACAGAAAAATCACACAACAAATAGTTATCAATTAGCAGTGGTGACTAAAGTACTATGTTTTTTAAAAAAATTTAAAAACTTTTATTTAAAGTTTCGTGTTTGAAATTCTATCTCTTCCTCTCCTCCCCCAGACAGTAGGCAATCAGATATAGCTTTTACATGTACAATTATGTAAAATATTTCCATATGAGTTATTCTGCACAAGATGAGAATAAAAGCAAAAAAAAATGAAAGTGAAAAATAGCATGTTTCAGTCTGTATTCAATTATTATCAGTTCTTTCTCTGGAGGTGGATAGTATGCTTCATCATTAGTCCTTTGGGATTGTCTTAGATCATTGTACTGCTGAGAAGAGCTAAGTTATTCACAGTTCTTCACCAAACAATATTGTTGTTACTGTGTACAACATTCTCCTGGTTCTGCTCACTTCACTTTACATCAGCTCACATAAGTCTTTCCAGGCTTTTCTGACATCATCCTGCTCATTTCTTCTTCTTCTTTTTGCTTTTTTTTTGGGGGGGGGAGGCAGGGCAATTGGGGTTAAGTGACTTGCCCAAGTTCACATGGCTAGTAAGTGTTATGTATCTGAAGCCAAATTTGAACTCAGGTCCACCTGACTCCAGGGCCAGTGCTCTACTCACTGTGCCACCTAGCCACCCCTGCTTGTCATTTCTTACAGCACAATAATATTCATGACAATCATATACTACAGCTTGTTTAGCCATGTTCCCAATTGATGGGCATCCCTTTGATTTGCAATTCTTAGCCATAAGGTACTATATTAGGCATTGCGGGCCCCTTCCTTGCTCTTAAGGAGCTTATTTATATTCCAATTGAGAAGATATAAACACGTAGAACATTAAATATTGACACAAAGAGATAAACAACAGTCAGCATAATAACAAGGAATATCTTAAGCTGTGATACAAAGAAAAAAAGTAAGAGATCTAGAATGAGAAGATATGGGTTCAAGCTGTGGCTCTGCCAATTTCTGTGTGATTCTGAGTAGGTTATTTAACTTTTCTGGGTCTCAGGTTAAATATTTGTAAAAAAAGGGATAGTGATACTTTTCAATATTTATCTCATTAGTCAATTATGGTGGCCAAATGGGGCAATGTATGTACAACATTTTGTTAACAAAATAATATAAATCAGTGTGTGTGTGTGTGTGTGTGTGTGTGTGTATAAGGGAAGCAGTACAATAAGTAGATTGAGCCCTTGGAAACCTTGCATTTAAGCCAAGGTTTTCCTACTTATTATCTGTGACTGTAGGCAAGTCACTTGACCTCTCTGTGCCTCAGTTTTCTCACCTGCATAATGGGTATGCTACTACTCATACTTCCTATTACACATGGTTGTTGTGAGAAAAATAGTATGTAAATTGTAAAAATTACAGAAATATGAGCAATTATCATTATTACCAAAGGATACACAATGACTGAAGAGATGATAAGAGCTAAATGCTCTCAGTGAGGTTCAAGTCACCAGGTCCAAAAGTACATTCCAAGGCACTGAAAGAACTTGCAGATGTGACTGATGAATTGTTGTTGGTGATTTCTGAAAAATTGTGGAGAATGGAAGAGGAGCTTCAGGAATAGAGACAGGTATAATGTACCACTTTTCAGAAAGGGGAAGAATATGGACTAGATTCTTCTAGGCCAGTGTGACTTTGACTTTGGTTCTTGGCAAAATTCTAGAGCGCTCTATTGTGGTGATGGCACCAATCTGAAAGGTCTGGCTACCATGTGGGATAGAGTATAAGGACAAGGTGGAATTATGGGCTCCTTCTGATAAGATAAAATTTTATAGGGGCAAGTGTAAAACTCTAATATTAAAAAAAATTACCTGCATGGGCAGATGTGGCTAAACAACAATTCATGTGAATAGAATGTGGGGATTTTAGTGAACTCTAAATTCAATGATGAATCAGCAAGGTGACATGGCATCCAAAAAAAATGAGTATGAAAATAAGTATCATGCAGAATAAGAGATGTGAGAGGCAGATGCTCTGCCCTCACCTGAACGCCTCTGCTGTCAGGCAAGTGCACATTTTAGGAAAGATAGCGACAAGATAGAGTTTAGACAAACTAGGGTACCAGAATGGTGAGGGAACTACAAACCATGCTGTGGAAGCTGAAGGATAGGCAAATATTGAGCCTGGAAAAGAGCAGACTTAGGGTAAATATGAAGGCTCTCTTTAAATATCTAAAGGGTTGTCTTGTGGAAGAGGGATTAGATTTGTCCTGCTCTGTCCTAGAGGAGATAACTAAGAAGTAATAAGGAATGGATTTCCAGCAAATTGTACTAAAACAAAAAAGCTATCTAAAAATAAAGAGCTGCTCAAAAGTGGAATGGAAGACCACAAGATAGTATGTTCTCATTTTGGAGGTCTTCCAGCAGATTCCTACTCCAGTCAGATGATGAGAAGTCTCTTCCAATTCTGGGATTCTATGATTAATTGCTAAGGCAATCATATAGACAATGAATATCAAAGTGGGTCATGGGAGCGAGAAGGATCACTGTAGGCTAGAGTGGCTTGGGAAGGTTTAATGGAAAAAGGAGGATTTGAGCTTGAAGGATGAATAGATCATAAATCCATGCAAATAAACAGATAGACAAGGGCATACAGACAGGAGCATACCCCTTGCTGACTGTCTCTGGGCACTCACTGAGCCCTTTCAAAGCTGTTTCGTCAGCTTAAGTAGAATTGGTCCTATATTTGAAGTCAATTAGCCTGAATGCTTGCAGAAGAGCAGAAGATTCTTTTCCTTTTTTGTAGATACCTAGACATAAACATGTTCTGATGTTCACTGGCGAAATTAGAGTAAAATGAGCTCAAGAGTTTTTCTGGGAGAAGCCCCAAGATTAAATCCAGGTCACGAGTCCAGTGGGGTCAGTTACGAAAGAGTTAAAAATTGATCGCCCTTTAAATTTGTGAAGAAATGTCACATGGATTTTTTCCAAGTTAATGATTAGACCCTTTAGTGGACCAAACACTTACATCTATCTGTCTATGCTCCAATGGTCTCTCCGATGGGACTGTAACTACAATGTTCCACAGTATAACAGCCCTAGAACTTTGGTTCTTGGCAAAGTTCTAGAGTGCTCTATTGTGGTGATGGCACCAATCTGAAAGGTCTGGCTACCATGTGAGACAGTGTATGAGGACAGGGTGGAGTTATGGGCTCATTCTAATGAGCTATCCTGCTGGCAGAATAGATAACTTCTCAGATCTATCTCACTTTCTCATCTGGTTACTTCTTTAGGCTTGTTATTTCTTTGGGAATGGAAGTTACCTCCTCCTTTTACCTCAAATTACTGTGACTTCTGACTTCCCCAAGTATTTACATGTTCCTCTAAATTTAAGAATCACACAGTCCTTGCCTCTGTTGGGACACCTAGGGATCCCTCCCTTTATAGTCTTCCTGACTTAGTACTATCCTGAATAGTGCAGTTCTACAAGGAGGAGCTTAGGGTGCTACAGAGTCCAGTACCCTCTGATTTGGTAGATGCCAGCTTTCACCAACACATACATTACATTACAATCCAAATATAATTCTAGGTTGCTCTTATGGTGTGCCAATCCTTTTCCTCCCTATCTTCATCTGCCAATACCTCTTTTGGTCTGAGTGGTTGTATTATCCTTCCCTCAGTGTCTTAGCGTGTGTGTGTGTGTCTGTTTCCAACATCCTATCTATCTGTTTTTTCTTTTTTATCTGACTCTTGTTCCTTGATGCACAGGGTTCCTTAGTGGGGCACTGAAAATGCATAGGTCTCTCTCCATGGGATGGAGGTCATGTCACTATATAGATCCTTTCTCCTTATTTCTTGGTTTTACCTTCTCCTACTTCCTTCTTGGCTCTCCCTCCGTGAGCTTTGACTCAACAACAACTAATACTTATTAAGTGCCAATCATGTGTAGGCATGAGAGGAAATATAAACAACAGATCAGCCTTGCTTTTTGTGAAGGAGCTCTTCCAGGTTATCACGGAAAGTGATTTACAAAACAATGAACTCAAGAAGAAAAAGAAGTTGTACACTGTACCTCTAACTGGGGAAAGACAGACTGTGGTCTTCTGAATAACTAATGTAAGTGTGACTTCTTCTCTGAAAGCAATGGCTATATTAGATTACTACGGAATGGAATGTCCTGAGAAAGAAAGCGAGGCTGTACTGAGACTGAAGTAAAGGATCAACTCAGGTTACAATGGTTTTGCAAAGGGAATTTAATAGTTGGCTGTTGCCTTGATGCTTAACCTTACTGGACCTCAGTTTCCTCACTGCTAAAGGGAAGGCAAGACAACCTCTGAGGTTCCTTCCAACTCAAAATCTGTCATCCTATAAGGCACTGTTGAAGAGAGGTGTTAAGGATATCCCAGAAGTCAGGGGCTCTCAGGTAGGAGGCAGGTGTCACAGCACTTCTTTGTAGTCAGATTCAGTGTAAAAAGTAATGATGACCTATGAAATACTTCAATATTTATGCTTACTCATGTGGATACTCCCTCCGAAGGTACAAATATTCCAACATAGCCATGACTATTTGATTCTGTGTGACTCTAGTTCATAGCCCCAACAAAAGCAACCCTTGCCAACACTGCACCTCCCCAGCCTCCCCAACTACCCCATCCAAGGGTTGGTGGCTCTGCTCTAGACTTCTTGCTGTTGTGTGGATACCAACTGGGCACAAATAATTCCTGGGTTACTCCTAGCTCATTACATGACTGGCTCACCTTCTCTTCTGTCCATTTATCTCTCCAACGACAGCCTCTATGCCATTTCCCCAGCACGGTTCTCTGTAGGTTGCTACTATGTGCCTCTTTATTGCTCTTCGGGTGACCCACAACTTTAATTCTTAGGAGATTCTGCTATTATATACTGGAAAAATGCTCATCTTAAAAAGATGGGCCTTATCCCCGAAAAAAGCCATATGTTGATGGGTAAAATGGTCAGAGGATATGAAGTTTTCAAAAAGAAAAATCACAAACTATTATCATCAGCTATAAAGACTGCTCCATATTAATAATGAGAAGTATAAAACAAAAGAACTGAGGGTGTACTTCACATGAAGCAAACTGAAAAAGATGACAAAAGACAGAAGTAACTGATGTTGGAGGAGTTATGTATTAGGGAAACTAATACACTGTTGGTGAGAACTGTGAAAAATTTCCAACCATCCTGGGAAGCTTTTTGGGACTGAGCTAAGAAAGTGATCATATGTTCATGTCCTTTGATGCAGAGATCCTACTGCTAGACATTTACAATAAGGAAAGGATATAAATGATAAAAACAAATGTTCTAAATAAAACAGAGTATTTGTAGCAGTAGTTTTTTTTTTTATAGCAAGGACTTGTAAACATCACTTGGGGGATAGTTAAACTCTATGTATTACATGAAAACAGTGGGATATTACTACACTGAAAGAAACTGAATATAAAGAATATGGAGAAAAGAAGACTTTTATGAACTGATGCAGAGTGGATAGAAGCACAATGACTATACAATATAAATGGAAAAAGCAGCAATAAGATTATCACACAGAACACTGTAAAATTAAAATTACCTAGATTGGTCCCAAAGAGACATGAGAACCTTCCTTTGTCCACAGAGTGTTGGTGGAAATATGAGCATATAACATTACAAATAATTTTGGATTTGGTCAATGAATTGGTTAGTTTTGCTCAACTGATTTCTCCCTCTCTTTATTCTTTGTCATAAAAGAATGCTCTCTGGGAACTGGAGGTGCAAGGGACATATTAGGAAATGAAGGTGACATTAAAAAAAGATGTTAATAGGGGCAGCCAGGTAGCACAGTAAGAGCACCAGCCCCAGAGTCAGGATGACCTGGGATCAAATCCGGGCTCAGACACTTAGCACCCACCCAGAAACACCTGGCCGTGTAACCTTGAGCAAGTTACTTAGCCCCAATTGCTTATTGGCGGCCAGGTGGCTCAGCGAGTAAGAGCACCGGCCCCAGTGTCGGGATGACCTGGGATAGAATCTGGACTCAGATACTTAGCACCACACCCAGAAATAACTGGCTGTGTAACCTTGATCCCAACTGCTTTAAAAAAAAAAGATGTTAATAGAATTTAAATGTAAAAAGATAGACTTTTGTTCACGGAGAAATTTGGTATCACGGAGAAATTTGGTATCATTAAAAGGTCCTTATGATTTTCCTGAAGTGTTATATATTATAGCCTAAACAACAGGCATTCTTCAAGTACTTAATAATATTGGTGGATAGTTTGGGCTAAAAATTTTTAACATATACATGCATGAAAACCATGTATTGGTAATTTCTACCTTTCATTGCTTAAGATTTTGCTATGCTCTTCACTGAATGTTGCTTAATTCCAATTAATCTCCATTTTAATTTTCTACATCTTTACTAATTTAGAAAAGTTTATGGACACATTGGATATACCATTTAGTGTCAAAAGGGAACTTTAAGTTATTTTTGAAAATATCATTGGCATAATTGTGTACATCTGTACATTGAAAAGAAAAACAACCAAAGCCAAAACTGGACCTGTGTGATTCATGGTAGGGAGTTACCACAGATGAAAGTCTTCTACCAGTGAAAATCAGTACCTTCCCTGTAGCCTTCTGACTTAGTTGCTTGGGGCATTAAAAAGCTAACTGATGTTTCTGGTCACATTCTAGTATGTCAGATATAGGATTTAAATCTAGGTCTTCCTGACTTCAAGGTCAGATCTCTATTAACTACTGTATAGCAAAACTCACTGAAAGGGGAAAATGAAACAATCATGTGTTTTCAATATGACAATGACAATGAAGTGAGAAAGATCTAAGATAACAACGATAAAAATGGGAAAAAAAGATTACTTTCATCAGAACAAAAAGAAATGCAAAAATAATGTTCACAGAATTTTTAGTGTGGTAATTTTGTATAGTTATTGTCAGTGTATACCTACCTTTTTTCCCCTCAAGAATGTATATAAGCAAAATGTGTAACATATAACATACATGATAGGATTTAGAGAACTGAGGCAGCTACCATTATTATTCAATAGCTCACATTACGAATTGATTTATTATGAAGTATTTTATCTATATGATCTTACTTGATCATCAACTTCATGAATTCCTGAGAAGAGATTTATGTTTTGCCATTTGTATTCTGAGACAATAACTGATCACTGTAACTAACCTGAATTTGGCTCTATGTTTGTGATATTTTTGCTTATGTAATTGTCACCATGTATAATGATGAATTTTCTATTTCTGCTTTTTTATTTGGCCTCACTGAGGATTCACTGAGGCTTCCCATGTCTCTCTGAAATTTTCATTTTCATCATGTCTTATGGTAAAAAGTAGAATTCCATTACATTAACACATCACAATTTATCCAGCCATTCCCTAATCAATGGTTCTGATATATTTTAATCACAAAAAAGTATTGCTAGGAAAATTTGAGGATCTTTGAGCATTTCCTTTCTAGCACTGACCTCCCTAGATTATATACTTAGTAGTAGCATTGCTGAATCCAAGGGTAGGACCAGTTTACAGACTTGTCTCACATAATTCCAAACTGTTTTCCAGAATGGTCTGACCAATATTCACAGTCAAAAACAACGGTGTATAAGAGCATTTGCTTTCTCTTCAACAATCTTTTATCTTCTTTAAGGACAAGATTTCCTGACTCCACAGCCAGCACTCTCCCCCTTAAGTCATCCTGTAGATATTACCCCTGTTTTAAAGATGAGGAAGCTATGGCTGAACCAGGTTAAATGACCAGGTCAAGGTGAACCACACAATGGTGGGAGGAACTGAACCAAGGTTGTCGGATGCCAAGTGGAGCTTTCTTTCCATGCTACTATTTCTCAGATAGCTCTCATTCCTGTGCTATGCTATAATTTGCCGTTTTGTGATGTGTATCCTTTACCTCTATTCTTAAGTTATGGAACTATACAGAACAAATTAGTTTTTATTATCTATCACATTTTACCACCCTTCAAATATTTAATTTACCACCTATTTACTATGACACTTTTTTGTTTCTAAATGTCTAAATTCAAACATCCTTCCCATCTAGCTGTCTATTACCAAAGATAAACTTTCCTACTTCATAGGATCACAGATGCAGGGCTAGAATTGAACTTAGAGGCTACTGAATCCTTGAACCATGACTGATAAGACAACTTTCATAATCAACTATCCAAATTAACCTCCTCTGGATGTCCTTTATACTTAGCTAGTATAAATGTGGCACCAAGAACTGAATACAGTACTCTAGATGTAGTCTGATCACTGCATGGTACAGTCAATTTTTTTTACTTCCTATGATCTAAATGTGATGCTGCTTTTTTTTTTGAGGAAAAATTATTAGGAAAACAGGTAAAAAAAAGTCTAAAATTAGTACACCTAATGATGTTAAAAATTATCTTTTGGTTTTAGTTTGGTATTCTAGTTTTCTGTGACAGTGCTGAACCTTAAGAATCTCATCTATGGTATTATCTATCCTTTTCTGCTTTATCTATTTAATTCATAAAAAAACTCCTTTAAAGTCATTGATAAAAATGAGAGCTAAGGTAAGGACAAGGATAGTCTTGTGGAATGTTACTATAGACCTCCCTTCAGGCTGACTAAATAAGTGATCAGCATTTTTTGCATATGCGATTTGATCAGTTGCAGATTTATCTAGTGGTACTATTATTTGGCTCCCATTTTACCATATTACCCATAGGATATAATGGAAAATAATATAAAAAACCTATCTAAAAGCCAGTTATACTATATCTCAGCCAATCAACTTGGCTCATTAAAGAGGAAATGGACTTAGTTTAAGATACTTTGCTTGTAGTAAACCTATGTTAGCTCCTAGTGATTAGCAGTTCTTTTGTTCCTAGAAATGGACTTAGTTTAAGATACTTTGCTTTTAGTAAACCTATGTTAGTTCCTAGTGATTAGCAGTTCTTTCGTTTCTAGATGTCTGAAATCCTAGAATATCATAGTAAATTGAAGGGTTATCTATTTTTTTTTCCTCCTCTCTCCTGACACTGTCACTACCCTGGTACAGGCCCTCACGCTTGTACTACTGCAATAGCCTGAAGTGGTTTTCCTTGACACAAGTTGCTCCCCATCCCAATCCCTCTTCAACTCAACTATCAAACTGATTTTCCTAAAGTAGAGGACCACCCCCTCCCCTGATCCCCACAATAAAATCCAGTGGCTCCCTATTACTTCTAGGGTCAAACATAAAATCCTGTTTGGCACTCAAAGTTCTTCATAACCCGATCTTTTCCTACTTTTCCAGTCTTTTTACACCATACCTGGATCCTTCATGTACTCTGAGATCCAACAACACTGACGTCTTTGTTATTCCTTGTATGAAACCCACCATCTCTCGACTGCACACATTTTCATTAGCCGTTCCCAGTGCTTGGAACTCTCTTCTTCCTCATTTACACTCCCTGGATTCTCTGTCTTCCTTTCAGTCTCAAGTAAGAACCATCTTCTACAAGAAGCCTTTCCCAATCTTCCTTAATCTTAGAGACTTCCACTTGAGATCACCCTCAATTTACTTTGTATTTATCTTATTTGTACATAATTGTTTGCACTGCTTTTCTAATTATACTGCATTCTACTTGAGAGTAGGAACTGTTTATTTCCCCCCCTTCTGATCTTTCTTTGTATCCCCAGTGTTTAGCACAGTGCCTGGTACATTAACAAACGTTAGCTCTTAACGAATACTTGCTAACTCGACTTGATGACTTTCCTGACATAAAAAACACATCAGATTCTAGAACCAAGCTGGCCCCCTCCCCTTGAAATGTCCACATCATTCTTTTGATACTTGTCCAATTTTCCACAATGTCACAAATATTAGACAGTAGTAGCCTTGAGAATTCTCCCAGTATCTCAGGAAATAATTTTCTTGCCTGGGCACTCGAATTCATTTAGTCAAATATTTGAGCAAGGAAGGTGGAGCAAATTAATTATGAGAAAAAAAAAATACCATTCCTAAGCAAATAGAACTCACAGTGTACTAGGGGTTGGGGAAATACAAAAAATGAGTATGATAAAATGTAGAATGTGATAGGAGCTGAGCAGAGATCAAGACAAAATGATTTAGAAAAACTTGGTGGGAAAGATAACTTTTACTTTGCAAATAAACAAGACTAGATCCATGGATGGGGTTTGTAAGTAAAGAGAAGGATTTTAAACAGTCAGAAATGAGGAGAAAGTATGTTTTATGCATATGGGCCAGTATTTCTGAGTGGTCAGAGGGGAGAGAATATAGAATGAGACTGAAGAACTGGTAGCTCAAGTTTGCTGAACTTATTATAAAGTCATTGCTGCTACTCCTGGCACTGATGATGACAGGGAAATCAAGAATGAATCATCTGCCAAAGGATGACCACATGAGATGACTACTTTTGGCATGTATTTTAGAGGAGATTTTCACCTTAGAAAATTATTTAACTAATAGCTCAGTGATAATTAGCTATTTTAATATGGCCAGCCAAGTTTCAGTTCATGTCTGAGGCTATGATTCTAGACTCCAGAGGTTTGGGGTTATTCCTGTCCCCAGCTCAAATATCACCTTCCACATAAAGCTTTTCCTAGCCCTTGTAAGATGTTGGTGCCCCCCCTCCCCCCTTTACAAACTACCTTGTGCTTACTTTGTGTATTTTTACCTTGTATATCTTGGCCTAAGAAACTTTACAAAAACGAGCATATACTACAAAGCTTTCATTTTCTTTATATACTTATATATGCACATGTTATCTCTCTTGAGAAGATAGCTGACATCTATGCAGCACTTTTAAGGTTTGTGAAACGCTTCATTTTATTGCACAGAAGTCCTGTGAAGTAAAATACATGAGCTTCTTGAAGAAAAGTAGTGTCTTTACATTCCAGGCACGAAGCAAATTGGAAGTGCTTAATAAATGCTTGTTGGTTAATTAAAAAAAACAAGTTTAGTCCCAGAGAAGATAGGTCTTCTTTCTTTGCAGAGATGAGGGGTTAAAGAGATGGAACATTACATATATTTAGTCAGTTGTTGTGTTGGTTAGTTTAGCTGAATTGCCTTTGTTTCTTCTTTTTAATTAATTTTCTTAAAAAAAAAAATAAGAGGTGGCCTGCTGAATATGAGGAGAAAGATATGAAAGACATAAAAACAAAGTATTTCAGTAAAAATTGAAAAAAAATAGAATGTATCTCCTGGGATAGAATGCATAGAGGTGGGATGATATATAAGACTTGCCTCCAAGGGTTGAAGGCTAATTATTTGCTACAGAATTTACTATTCCTGGTGGTTCCACAGATATTTAGAACAATTAAAGAATTTTAACTAAATTGCTTAGCTGAGGGATTTCATATAAATTAGTCTAACAACACTATTAGGTAAATCTGTTGGATTATTTTCTAAAACTAATGATATAATAAAATTAGGCTTTATTTTCCTAATGACTTGAAATAAGGAATGGCAGTCTAATTTTTAAAGTTACAAGTTTGAGAATAAAACCATGTTCCCAAATGTCTAAGAATGCCTTAAGTTAGAAAGAAAATTGGTTATTGTCAAATAAACTATAGGTCATTCTAGAGGTTAAGAACCTTGTTTAATGGCCACAGTACATTCTGGTTTGCTTTATATGAATGAAGATAAATTTCATCCAAAGAAAAGGCAGCACAATGTAATGATCTTGGATTCAGGAAGACCTGAGTTCACATATGACCTCAGAGACTTATTTGACTTCAGACAATTCACTTGGCCTTCACTTAGTAAAATGAGGAGGTGTTGCTGGTGGTGATGATGTTGGATTTGATGGCCTATAAGGGATCTAAATCTATGATCTTAAAGACTATATTCTAGAGCAATTGAATGATACTAATACTATCCTGGACTACAGACAGAATAAGAGCTAACATTTTCATAGCACTTTTAAGGTTCACAAAATCCTTTAAATATACTGTCTTTTTATCCTCATAACAAAACTGGGAAGTAGATGCTATTATCACCTTCATTTTGCAGTGGAGAAAACTGAGGCACAGCTTTCTCAAGGAATTTAACTGAAAAAAGGAAGAGAAACATAGGTTAATTTAGCTACATACAATTTGAGGGTGGTTTACTTTCAGTTGGAGAAATCAGAAAACCTTTTATTGAAGAGGTAGCACCTGAGAGGAAACTCAAGGATTTCAATAGGCAGAAATAAAGAGGGAGAGCAAACTTTAAGAGAACAGACCTGTAGGTACAAAAATATTTATATCAGCAAGTTTTGTTGTAGCAAAGTGAGTGCCTATAAATTGGGGAATAGCTGAACAAACTATGATATCTGAGAATATAATAATCTGAGCACTCTAAGAAATGATGAACAGGACAGATTTACAGAAATCTCAGAAAACCCAATGAACTGATACAGAATGAAGTGAACAGGAATAGGAAAACAATTTATACAACTACTACAATAATGTGAAGGAAGAAACATTGAATGAATAAATGACTTGATCAATGAAAAGAGCTTAACTTCGCAAGACTGAAGATGAAGTTTGTCTCCACCTCTTGTTAGAGGTAGCAGACTAGAGGGACAGAATGAGACACAAGTATTCACAAAGTCCAGTGTATGATTATTTTTGCTTGACAAGGCAGGATTTTTATGGGAGAGGGAAAAGTGGGGAAAAGAGCTTTGGGGAGAACAAGAGGGTAGAGATAAGAGATACAAATAAATAATAAAAGACTGCCAATATGTATTAAAAATACACAGAACAGAAAGAAGTTCAGAAGGGGATACAGGCATGCCAAGCAGTTTTGTTACTATAGCATCACAGTTAATATACATTACATATGATAGTTCATGGTTTAATTTTTTAAAAAAAAGTATACTCTAGTATCCTGTGTTAATGTGGATATAGGAGAATGAGAGTAAGACAAGAAAAAAGGTACTACCGTGTTTCCCTTATAATAAGACACTGTCTTATTTTTTTTGGAAAGAAAAACACCAGAGGGCTTATCCTCCGCGGCACTGCTCTCAATGGCGCCAGCAAGCAAATCACTGGGGAAGAACAGGATGATGCGCTCACTGCTGCAGCTCTGATTGGATGCAGCTCGGAGCGCGGCGTGTGTTTCACCCGGGGGAGGGGGGGGGACGGTGCATACAGAGGGTACCGTAATGTAGCGTGTAGCGCAGGGGATCACCTTCACTACAGTAGCAATCTCAATAGGGCTTGTTTTCGGGGGAGGGCTTATTTTAGAGGAATCTTACACAGCAAGGGGAGGGCTTATTTTCGGGATAGGTCTTATTATCGGGGAAACACGGTAGTTTAGATTGGCTCCAAAGAGTAGAAAGGGAGTTTGGAGTCAGATTATAAAGGGACTCAGATGCCAGAATAAGGAGTTTGTTTTCTACTCTAGAGGCAATAGGGAGCCAATGAAGGTATTTTAGCAGAATTACATGGTTAGACTTTTGTGTTAGAAAGACTGATTTGGTAGCTGTATAAAGGATGGACTAGACAAGGGAGAGAGACTGGAGGTAGGGAAATCCCTTAGGAGGCTATGAACAAAGTTGGCTTCAGGGAGATTTAAGACTGAACTCCTCATAGGATGGCGTTTTCTCCATCTTTACCATTTTTGACTCAAACTTCTGATGGCTGATTATCCATTCCTTTTGCTGGGCACTGTCTTGCACTTTGTTGTTCTGACACTGTTCTTTCCTGGTTCTTGACCTTCCTTAGCAGTTCCTTCTCAGGCTTCTTTGTGGGATCATTCTACTCTTCCTGCCACCCTAAGCATGGATGTCCTCAGAAGTTTTATCCAGGACTCTATTCTTTTCTTCTCCCTCTTTTCTGTGGTGATCTCATTTGTTCTCATGTGCTTAGTTATACCTGGGATGATCATTTCAAATCTATGTGCTGAATTCCTACTTCACATTGCCAAATGACTGCTGGACATTACTTGGGAGATGGAATATCTATTAATATCTTAAATTCAAGTCTAAAATGGAACTCATCATCTCCTTCCCACCTGCAAGCTGTCACATGATTGAGGCCACCATTTTCCTAGTCATTCAAATTGTACACTAAGAGGCATCCTTAGTCTTTAAAAAACTAACATTATTCAATATTTACATTCAAAGGAAAGTAAAATCTTATTTAATTCTACCTTTGCAATGCTTCTCACAACTTTCTTTCTACCAAAGTTCGAGCCCTTCTTACTTCCTACCTAATGATTTCCTAACTGGTCTCCCCCCGTCAACTTCATCCTGCATATGATTACCAAAGTGATCTTCCCAAGGAACAGGTCACTCCTTTGCTCTAAAAACTACAATGGTTAGAAATTGTCTCCAGAATAAAAGAAGAACTCAGTCTTATATTTAAGGTTCTGAATAATTTGATTTTTCAGCTCAATTCATGCTACTCTCCTTTCTGCACTTTGTTTAGTCAAATGAGCCTATGCTAGTAGCCATTTCATGAACTAAACATGCCATTTCCTGCCTCCGTGCTTTTGTATGAGCCATCTTCTATACCCAGTATTCACTATATTCACCTCTCAGAATTCTTACCTCCCACCCCTCACCACCCCCAGGCTCAGCTTAGGTTGAACACTTCCCTGAGCTACCTAGATGTTAGTGTTTTCTCCCTCTCCTAATATTACCTTCTACTTGTTTCTGATAGATCCCAAGTAGAATGTAAGTCCTTATTAAGGGAGGCTAGTTTTGTTTTTGTATCCTCAGTACCTAAGCAGAGTACCTGTGGGCATTAATAAATATTGAATTCAGATGAGCCACATGCACAACACTGTAGATGAAGAAACAAAACACTAATTGGCAACTTACTGGGAGAAAAAGGGTAGTGTTAAAGATGGCACTAACATTTTAATTCTGGTTAAACCAGGAAGAGGGTGGTACAATAAAAAAATGCAAAGAGGGAGTAGGGGATTTTGAGGGATAATGGATGAGTTTAGTGTTAGGCATATTTAGTCTGATGTGCTGGGTGGGAGAGACTTTCAAATGAAGGGGGTAAGCACATTGAACGATGCTATATGGGAATGAGAGAAGGGTACTTTGGTTTAGGAGGCACAGGGCTCAAAGTGGAAAGGTTGATATTGGCCAGAAAGAAGGCCATCTCACAATCTGAAACTGAAGAAAGGAGAATCTATGTAGCCAAGTTTTGAGGTATGATAGTGAGAAGATGAGAATTCATGATTAATGACTTCAATCATTTCAGTAATGTAGAAGTGAGGTTATTTACTGAAAGAAAAAAAAATAAGAAGTGAAGGTCATTTTGAATAACTTGAGGAGCCAGGAGTAGACTTATAACAACTCCTATGGTGGGTAGAGAAGGGATCTGGATGAATAAAATGATTGCTGAATAGTTGTGAGAGCTCAATTCAGAAGTTTAAAATTGTAATGGATAATTTTTCATGACTTTTTCTAAGGTTTCATGACTTTTTTCTAGCAGGTATTTCTCCCACACTGGTCTTTTACCCAGGCACCTGCCTTGCCTGTTTCGTGATTAGAAGGACAAAAAGTATGAAAGGGTAAGACTCACAAAGTAAGTTGCTTGAGGCTGGAGGTGAATGCTGCCTTGTTGAAATATTCAAAGAAGAGGGTCTAATTTTGATGACATAACAAACAGAATTCAGTTTCTTCTTTTTCAGATTTTGGAATATGAAGTGATTTAGGCTAGGTTTAAACATGATTTTTTTCTATTACCTCAAACCAAAGAGCAACAAAGGGATGACTCAATATATACGCTAGATAAATTACTAAAAAATTGTCAATGAATTGAATACTTTTAAAAATTTATTTAAACTGAAACTTCATAAACATAATTTTTCAGTAAACAATTTGAGCTCTAAGATGTAAACCCTTCTCACCAAGAAAACCCCCACAAACTATTCTAGAAATTACAGCAAATGGAAGTTTTACTTCACACCCATCAAATTATTTTGGGTGTGACAAAAGATGGAAACAGTCAATGCTGGACTGGCTGTGGGAAGATAGGTACACTAAGGTACTGTTGATGTAAATATGAATTTGCCTAACCATTACAGAAAGCAATATGGAATTATTATGAGGAAAGGGACTATAAAATGCTCATACCCTTTGAGCAGTTTTTTTCACTGCTAGGCACAGACCTCAGTGAGGTCAAGGACACAGTGAAAATTCTTATATGAAAAAAGCCCACCAGGACTTTTTTTGTGGTAGCATAAAATTGAAAACAAAGTAGGTGTCTACAGAGGAAGGATTGAAGAAATTGTTCCATGTTAACATAACGGAATTATTATTGTGCTTTACAACAGTACAAAAGAACCAAAGACAATAATATACATGAGAGTCACAACAGCATGAAGAAATCAAACAAAAAAGTATCAGATTAATGCAGTAACAAATCTTGATTCCATGGGGTTAATGATGAAACACACTTCCCTCCCTCAACAGAGGTGGTTGACTTCAAATGCTATAATGTTATATATGTTTCCAGACATGGCAGAAATTTTTGTTTCCTTTCATTTAAGTGTTTGCTATCAGTGAGAGCTCTATAGGGCCATGTAAGGAGTGTATTAGGAAGTAGCCGCAATGTAAGACCAAAAGCACTCAACATTTTGAAAAGGAAAATTATAGCAAATATTTTATGAATCATGACTGAAAATAACTTTTGAAAAATATCAATACTCAATAAAGTTAACTACTAAACCTAAAACACAGACCTTTACAAAACAAACGTTGCAGTTTTCTCTGCAGTATCATTTGGATCTCTCCCCTAGTCTTTTCATCCTAGATGCAGAGGCAGATGGCAGCACAGTGGATAGAGGGCTGAGCCTGGTATCAGAACACCAGAGTTCAACTCTGCCCTCTGACACTTCCTAGCTCTGTGCTCCAGGAAAAGTCATTTAACCCCAATTTCCTCAACTGTAAAAAAGAAATAAGAATGATGATGATAGCACCTACCTCCCAGGGTTGTTGCTGGGATCAAATGAGATATTTGTAAAAAAAAAAAATGCTTCGCATAGCAGTTGGTACACAGTAGGTACTTAATACATTCCTATTCTCTTCTCTCCTCCCCTAGATTTGTCTTTCATTGTCAGTTGTTATGGCTGTCACCCTAAACAAGGATCTTGTTCTCTTGAGACAGCATAGTGTAGCTGAAAGAACATTAGACTTGCAGCCAGAAGAATTGGGTTTTGATTCTCACTTCTATTTACTAGTTAGAGACAGCTAGGGTTGCACAGTGGAGAGAGAGCTAGGCCTGGAGTCAGGAAGACTCGAGGGCAAATCCAGTCTCAAATATTTCCTAGCTGTGTGACCCTGGGCAAGTCACTTCTTAAGTCAGTTTTCTTAACTGTAAAATGGAGATAATAAAAGCACCTTCCTTACAGGGCTGTTGTGAGATGAAATTAGCTCTTTAAAGTAAAGCACTTTAGGACACTGGCACAGCAGGTGCTCAGATGCCTGTTTTCTTCCTCATAACTGAGAAAACCATGAAATTTCTACTTATGAAATGTCTACTCACGGAATGGGAATAATGAACATATACAATATCAATAATAGTTTACTCTATCTAATGTTACACAATTTATAAAACGTTTTCCCATAACCACTCAAATATGATTATTTTCGCTTTGGAAGGGAGGCAGCTGACTCTCAGAGGTCAGGTGACCTGCCCAGAGTCACACAGCTGAGTGTCAAATGCAAGACCTCCATGTTCAGTGCTCTTTTAAATTATACTTTACTCTTATAAGAATTAAATAAGATAGTAAAAATTCCAGGTATCTAAAACCTCTATAAATGATACTTATTTTCTCTCACCTGAAGTATGTTTTTATTTTATTTATTTATTTTGCTTTTTGGAGGGCAGTTGGTGTTAAGTAACTTGCCCAAGGTCACATGGCTAGTTTTTTTTTGTGTCTGAGGCCGGATTTGAACTCAGGTCCTCTTGACTCTAGGGCCAGTGCTCTATTCACTGTGCCACCTAGCTGTCCCATGAAATATGTCTTCTAGTCTCTCTGGCTTCATAGATGCTCATATTTATATCATGCCTTAACGTTTATAAAGTACTTTCCCCATGCAACATAGTTCAGATGCCATCCCTTCATTTTACAGATGAGGAAATTGAAGTTCAGAGTTTTAAGTGACCTGTCCAACATCACTGAGCTGTTTCTTAAGTGAGGGAGCTGGAACTTGTATGCAACTTTTCTGACTTCAAATCTAATGAGCTCTTGCCATTATGCCATATTGCCTTAAGTCTCTTTCCCTTTCTCATCTTCTATATCACTGTGGTGAGATTCCTAAAGGATAGCTTGGATTATGCCACTCCATGGCTCAAAAACCTCCAGAATTCTTATTCATCAAGATTATATTAAGTGCCTACTGTGTGCAAAGAACACGATGATAAGCTAAGACACTGGGTGAGACTAAAAATTTAGATAAAGTCACAGGTTCTGTCCTCATGGATCCTAAAGGCTAACCATACAGTTATAAAATATAATAGTATATAAGTACATCAGAAAGGTAGAAAATCAAGAGGTACATATATAAGGGGGAATCTGGAGTGGAAAGGAATCAGAAAAGAGATAGCATATAAGATGGAATGAAGGAATCCAACAGATAAAAGTGGGAAGGACATCTCATAAAAAGAGGGATGAAGAATTGAAAGTACATTGCATCTTTGGGCTGGGAGGGAAGAAGGGAGAAAGCCTACCCCAGCTTAGCTGGAGTGTGATGGTTAGAGGAGAGTAATAGGGGATGAAGCTGGAAAGGTAGGCTGTGTCAGATTCAGAAGGCTTTGAAGGCCAAACAATGGAGGTTGAATTTAAAGTGGTATTTAAATAAGAAGTCCCTAAATATTTTGAGCTAATGAGTAAGCAGGTTTATATAAAGAATATTACTCAGGCAGCAATATAAAGAATAGACTTGGATGAGAATGGAGTTGGGGAGATGAAGAGTGAAGGAAAGGAAAGGATTACTTAATTGGGTACTGAAAAAAACATCCAAATTTCTTTGTCTGGAATTTAGACCCTCCATCATTTGGTCCTAATGCATCTTTCTGGCCTTATACATCTTTGCTATTCCTTTTCACATACCTTATACTTTAGTCAAACTATTTTCCACCCAAGTTTCCTGTACCATCCTACTTCCATGAATTTGCTTACGCAGGAAGAAAACAGGCAAGAATGCCTTTGGGAAATGCATTTCGGAATGCAATGCCCTCTTTACCCAGTTTTAACTTACCCTCAAAGGCACAGATTGATTACCTTTTCTATAACTACTTACCTGATTTACTGTCCCTCCCTATCCCTGCTTTAGAATGAATTTCTCCTAATTCTCACAGCACTATTTTTTTTGCATCTACTGAATTTGCGTAGCACTTAAAAAAATGTCTTGGTGCACATTCTACTTTGTAGCGAAGTCAATCATTTCTTATCTTCTGTATTATACTATGTAGCTCATGAGGGCTGGGATTGTCGTTTTGTCCCTGTATCCTGGCAGAGTGCCTTACATATGGTATATACTAAGGAAATATTTGTTGTTGAATGAATAAATGCATGTGGGAAAGAATCTCTTGCAAACAAAAGTGTTTTTTTTTTCTTTTTTTCATGAGCAGATACCAAAAGATACCTTGCTGGCATCTTTCCTGACATATCAGTCTTCTCTACAGGTCTTACTTTTATCACCTGCTTTGCCTTATGCTTGAAATGACTTCAAATAGCAAAGTGTTAATGCTCCTTGAACAGAATTTTTTTCAGGCCTTGCCCTTTTATTCCGGATGACTGATGCTTTATGAAATGATCTCTCCCTTCTCTATTTCCATTGTCTAAATCCTATGATCTTTCAAGGCTCAACAAGTCCTGGTCCTTCTGTGAAGACTTTCTCAGCTGTATTTTTTGTCCATATGAATATCTCTCTACTCTGAAGTTATCTGTTCCTGGTTTTTGGGCACTTAATGATAGTCTGCTTACAAATGGGATTGTTGGGTTCCTAGAGGGCAGGATTCGGTGCTATTTTTCTTTTGAGTTTCCTAGATCTGACAGCACTAAACAAATATAAGGCAATGAATAAACAACTGTATTTATTTTGAAGTGGTTTTCCTATATTTCATTGAGATTATTCTTTAGGTAAAGGGAAAATAGGATGACTCTTTGAAGTCTTGCTGGCATCTGGAAGAATGTTATTTTTCTTTATTATTATTATTTTGGAGAGGGGAAGGTAGGGCAATTGGGGTTATGTGACTTGCCCAAGGGCACATGGCTAGTTTTGTGTTAAGTGTCTGAGGCTGGATTTGAACTCAGGTCCTCCTGACTCCAGGGCCGGTGCTCTATTCACTGTACCACCTAGCCGCCCCTATTTTTCTTTTTCATAGGAATGAAACTTCTGCACCTTCTGATTAGCACTTTGGACACTGGGAGGTACTGAGTTCATTTAATAATACAAGCAACTTTATAATAAATAGCAATTAGTTTAGTTTTGAAATTCCAAATTTAATTTTGAAATAATTTTATTTTCTTTGCAATCTGTAAGCTTAGGGAACATGTTAAGATTTGAAATGGCTTTTAATATAATCATCATGATATTAATATTTAGTGTTATGCTTAACATAAAGAATATATAATGCTTTCAGAGATGTTATAGTCCAATCTTAAAATGACACACACACATCAATGTCTGCATGCACACACATACATATAACACATGCTCCCTTATGGAATATTATAAATTTGGGATTCTGGCTTGCAATTCTAGGTACAGAATGGTATCTATAGGTCTGATTTTAGCTGGCTTAGAAATGGTATCATTTTGGGTAAGTTATTTTTCTTCTTTCTAAATATAAATATGCACAGAACATATTTTAAAATGAAAGCTTTCTTCTTACTGATTTCTTAAGTCTGAGCTGTCAGAAGGCATATAAACCCAGTTTTACCTCAAGAGAAAGGATTTATTAATTTACATTTATATAGCTACCATTATCTTTTGAAATTCATAGATCTACTAACAGGGAACAGGTTACCAACCAAATTTCATGGTTTCACGCAAAATTTAAGTAAAACGATATTTTCTGACCTAGTTATGTTGTAATGGAGATGACATGTAAGTGAATGAAATGAGTTCAATGAAAAATGTAATCACATAAAGGGGGTTTAAACTGCAGCAATTCTGCCCTGCCTCTCTTCACTCTGAGGCTAGGGACACAAGATCTTCAGGTTTATTTGTTTTCTTAGAAGTTATGGCAAAAAGCTGAAAGCAAGACAGAACCCAAAGCAAAACATCTAGAAAATAAGACTTCTAGGAGAGAAAGTTTACTTTGGCAACAAGTCAAAGACAAGGAAGAGAAGAATATGCTAAAATAAAGATGCAGGGACTATTTCACATATATACATCATTTATAATTATGGATACATAATCTAATGCCTATAAACAAATGTGTACACATAAGATGCCCTAAATAAAAAGCTTTTGTCTAAAGGGAGTGTAAAATAATGAAAGATTAAAGAGACAATGAAGAAAACACTTCGTAAACTTAAAAGTCCCAATATCAATCAACAAGCACTTGTTAAGTGTCTACTATGTACCAGGCATTGAAATATCAATGAGAACAATTATTACCAACAGAACACCATACATGCCTACAAGGCAAATGCAAGAAAAATAGTAGTTAATACTTTTCAAATTAGAGTTTCCTTCCCCCCTATTTGGCAGCTGGGGGCAGAGGGGTGGGACAGTAGCCTGTTTATTTTCTACCAACATCAGAACTCCACTGAATGACTTGAACATTTAAAAAGCCTATTCTTATCCATAGGAAGTTCTATGGGGAAGTAACACTTAGGTCTGGAGTCAGAAGACCTAGGTGCCAGTCCTAGCCCTGACACTGAAAAGCTGTGTGATTTTGAGCAAACCAACCTCACCGAGACTCAGCTTCCATTTGTTAAATAAAATGGTTGAGTTAGATTTAATGTCCCTTCCAATTCAGAATCCAACAAGCTTAATACATAAAATGTTCAAACAGATCTGTACAGTTACTGAGACAGGGATTCCCTTCAATGATGCTGATCATGACCCATCCATGAAGGAATGTCTTCCGAGATTCTTTTTTGTATTTTCCCATAAACTGACTTATAGGAGACCCACTCAACATGCTGGGGGGGCTTCCTTGTTTACTACTGACATTTTAAGACTACTAACAGAGCATGTGGATATTATCTACTGGTTACATTTTGTTCTAGACTCATGACCAGCACTTATTTTGCACATAACTTCTTTCATGACATGCTTTATACTGCTGCTTCTTTGTAATTCCACTATTTCTAATGTGTTGCAACCTGTGCAAGCCCAACATAGCCCTCCTATGCCTCACTTTTGACAAACGCAGCACATTGTTGGCTGTGGTGTTGCATGACTCAGTCAAGCAATAGCAGTGGAAGACTAATTATCTGAAAAAGAAGGGCCACTTTTCCGGAAGAAGCCTGAGGTCACGAAAAACAAAAACCCCCTCCAACAATCTCTGAATTTCACAAAGACAATCCAGCTTGTTCTCCTCCTCCTATTCAGTTCTGTGTCTCATTTGGTTCTATTTGTTGTCCTTCCAGATGCATTTCATAGTCTGGATGACTGATTTTTTTTATCCACTTGGTCCCCAATGGCAGAGCTCATTTAGCATGCCCTACAATGTTTTAGGGTCTGATGTAATCAGCACAATTTTCAGTTGAAAAGGAATATGTGGAATCCCTCCTTGACTTGAATTCTATGCTAGATCTCCTCAATGGCAGTGAAGAACCTTTGGAAAGCAAATGTCTTCCTGTTTTGTTTGTTTGGTTTTTTTGCCCTTGCTGGACATTAGCGATCACAGCATCTCCACTACCTCTTTCAAGGAATCCCATCTACTTCTCATGTATGTCAAGAGCCGAGCTTTGTTGGCGGTGGGCTTTTAAGCTAGCATTTTTGCTTTATCAAATCAAATGCTCCATATAACCAACACAAAAGTATAGTAGAATGATACATTTTCTAGAATTTTTGATTGTGATAGTAAAGATTTGGTCTTTAGCCATTAGAACATAAGTTCTTCTGGGGCGGCTAGGTGGCGCAGTGAATAGAGCACCAATCCTGGAGTCAGCCGGACCTGAATTCAAATTTGACCTCAGACACTTAACACAAAACTAGCCGTGTGACCTTGGGCAAGTCACAACCCCAATTGCCCTACCTTCCCCCCTCCAAAAAGCAAAAACAAAACAAAAAACCCCTCCCAAAACAAACCAATAGAATATAAGCTCTTGGAGGATAGCAAACACTTAACATGTGGTTGTAGACTGACTGATTGGAATATCTCCTATAAAGACCTGACCATTCCTTTCTAATATTCCCATTAATGAAGTCCTTGTTACTTTTGTAGGCAATGCTCAGAAAAGTTTCATAGAGATGGGAAAGCAGGCATATGGGTCAGTGGCTATCTATGTGCTCTTGGTTACCTTATTTTGGGGGAAATAATATTTTTTATATATATGTAATATAATAATATTATCTTCCAACCTTTGGCAGCTTCCCTTCCTCTTCATATACCTTGAAATTGGACCTTCAGGGCGGCCAGGTAGCACAGCGAGTAAGAGCACCGGCTCCAGTGTCAGGATGACCTGGAGATCGAATCCCGGGCTCAGACACTTAGCACCCACCCAGAAACACCTGGCCGTGTAACCTTGAACAAGTTACTTAACCCCGATTGCTTAAAAAAAAAAAAATTGGACCTTCAATGCTCTCTAGCACGGGCTGAGTCACCCTTTGCATAAAGGCCAGGTCGAGTTCACTTGCTTTTCCAACTTTTGCATAAGCTCTTCCACCATCCATAACGGTAAGGAGTTTTTAACAAAAATCATCATGGATCTTTTATCTCTCATTTATTTGCTGTCCTTCCAGTTTCATTTATAAATGCCCTCAGGATGACTTAGGGTAGTCAGGTGGCATAGCAGACAGAACAATGGACTATAGTAAGGCAGAACTGAGTTTGAATCCTGCCTCGGACAGTTAAAGCCCTGTGTCCCTGGGGAAGTTATGTCACCTCTCTGGGCCTCAGTTCCCTCATCTGGATAACCTCAAAAGCCCCTTCCACCTCTAAATCTATGTCCCTAGGACTCTGCTTATGGGGGTCTCTCACTAGGCTGTCTTTATATTGGGTTTTCTGTCCCTTGCATCTGTCTCATGAGGTAGTCCTGTTCACAATCTCGTACCTTCCTTTTCCATAAGATTTAACAATTAAGTTTATAAACTGAACTTGTGGTGTCTTTGGCTGGCATTTCTCTCTGCTCGGCAATAAGCGTTTACTTTGTCGTTAGTGGGTTTTAACCACTTTGGTTCTCATTATGGCAACTGATTTACAGTGGTTAAACTTTCGAATAAAACGTTAAAATCAGGGCAGATACCCTTTCCATCATTCTTTTTTCTCTCTCTCTCTCCTTTAGCATCAATAACTTGTTTAAAGAAGTCATGTTGCCATTCTTTTTCTCATTTTTTATTGTGGTTTTTAGTTTCATAATCATTTGGAAATTTGGTTTAACAAGTCAGTGAAATGACTACACAGCTGATTCAGGAATGACTTCTGTGTCAGTAATGAGTGGGTTTTCTGCCTTTGAAAATTAAAACAAAACTATATATATATATATATATATATATATATATATATATATATATATATATATAGGGTGTGTGTGATTTTTTTAGTTCTTGCTGTGTCCAATGCCCTCCAATTCTTTTCTTAAAGTAGTGATGTATGAGTATGAGATTTCTATGAGGCTTACATGTTTTTGCCCTCTTTTATTCTTCGATCTATCCACCAACAAGGAATCATAGAGAGTCTACTATGTGCTGGGAAGTGGGACAGCAGAGACAAAAATGAAGCTGTCACAGCCCTGGAGCTTACATCATTATCAGGGGAAACAACAGGGATAGGGAGTGGTTTAAGGTATAGGATTGAGGACCATTTTTGCATCTGTTTCAGAGGTCACAATGGCAAAAAGAATTTATCTCTAAGTGGTCTGCCTGCCTCTCTGTACTTAGTTAGGATGGACTCAGAAAGCAAACAGTTTGTTTCTAGGTCTATTAGAGAAGAGTGAAATCTGCCAGAACCAGTACTTTGCTGGCATAGCCTTTGAGAATCTTTTAAATAAAAGGAAAAACAATCTTCTTATGTAGTGATACAAAGTATTCTAAAAGAGAGTCCCTTGGTGAGGAGAATTTCATACCATAAACTATATTAAAAGATCTGTAAAAAAAAAAAGAACATGGATTAAATTTTATTCCATATTAGCTTTTCTTCTTAAAATAGTGATAATAAATTGTATGCTGGAAATGAAAGTAACTATACGATCTAACTTAAAGAGTTACTGAATATTAGAGCAGAAAGGTAACTTGGACAACACCTGCTTCAAACCTTTCATTTGAAATATGAGGAACTTGAAGTCCAGAAAGGCAGTGACTTGCCTAAGGTCATATAGGTAAGTCAGAGGCGGAGCTGGAACTGAAATTCAAGTCCTTTTATACTCTACTACATGATGTCAACTGTTGGAATGCTCACTGATCAAATTAATACAACTCCCATATGAATGATTAACTTCAATTTTCATTATTCTAAACTTCTTTATTGGAATAATTTATTTTGCTGAAATCCTGCATGCCCAGAATGAGATACCAGTGTCATTCAGTATTTCTATGTTGAATTTAGAAAACTACTGAGCTGTAGGAACATGTTATTTTACAAATGCTTAAATCACTATCAAAGCAACATGAAAATCAGGTCACATAAGGTTACTGCACATGACCCACAAATGCTCATAACATCCACTAGCTGGTCTGGTAACCTGGTAAATGTGATAACAAAAATAAATTACTTATAATTTTCACTTTCATGCTTAATAAAAAGCAATGCCCATCAAACTAGAGGCTGGAAGAGAGTTTACCAAATGAACTGGCTAATATAATACTAGTACCTAGCAATTATTCCATATAAGAGCAACCCAATGTTTACTGACATAATTAAGATAAGAAAATTTTCATATGGTCAATCTCATATTCTTTTATAGCAAATTTGCATTTTGTCTCTCTAGATAGGCAAATTATAGTAGGAAAGCAAAAATCACATTCTATTTCTGTAGTACTGTAATCCCTCATGCTCCCCACCTCCAAAGCAATTTTTAGAATCTATCTTATTTTATCCTCAGCAACTCTATGAGGTAGATATCATCCCATTTAAATATGAGGCAGCTAAGGCACCAAGAACAAAGAACTGACGGTTCGATGGGACTTTAGTCCAACACCCTCATTTTACAGTTGAGGATACTGAGATATTAAGCAGCAAAAAGATGCAACAGGTCACCCAGGCACCTAGGGCTTGGGATACCTAACCCAGTCAGGGGTCTTTCTGTTGCTTCCATCTTCAACAATTTTAGGGGAGAAAAATCATCATCAAATTTAAGATGAGGCTGTGAACAAAACCTTTGTATATGAAAAATGGTAGAAATTCAGGAAGGCAGAAGATAATTTTTCTTAAAAATTATCTGTCTCATGTAGTATTGGCCCTCTAATGCAAAGAGATCTGACTGTGTACTTAACTGGTTTTGTGCATTAATGGAAATCTGGTGAGTCTAGTACCTGAAAAAAGATACTGTCCTTGACCCCTGAGTTTGCGACCTATCATTATCCTAACACTCTTCAGCTGTTCTTCTGGGTCATAGTAGCTGTATAAGTATAGAAAAGCCAGTCCATTCCTCTTGTACCTAGTGAGTAGCAAGACTCATGTCATTAGGGTCCCATTCTGCTATGAATTCTGGGGTGGTCTGTGGAAACCAGGAGCACCAACAATAATGCCATCTATGCACATGCAGAGATAGCATGTTTCAATCTGCAAAGTGAGCTTAGATGTTATGGTGCCAAGTTACTTTATTTAGCAGGGTCTTAGTTTTCTCATTTGTAGAGACTAAATAATCTTTAAGGTTCTATATAGCTCTAACATTACATGATTTTATTTCATTTGATCTTCATAATGACATAGTGAGGTGGGAATGGCAGGAGGTATTATTAACCCAATTTTAGAGATGAGGATATAGTCTTGAGAGTTGAGGCAGTTTGCTCCTAGGGATAAAATGGGTCAGACTGAGTTTTACTAGAATGTAGGTCTTATTATTCGAAGTCCAGGACTCTTCCTGTTATATTTCTCTTATGGCACCATTATGACTTAAACTTTTGTTTAAAGGTATTTGCACTGTGGTTGTGTTTCTTTCAGGTATAAAGTTAAAATTTTCTCTATTTTTGATTTTTCCAAATTAAAAAAATGTAAGGGAAATTTCTCCTTTTATTCTAAAGTACACAGGTTTTCTGTAATAAGTTTCAGAACATTCAATGGGAAGTAAAATCAAAACATATTAAGGAAGAAAAACACATTAGACTTAGTTTTAAAAACATTTAAATGAAATTCTTGACAATATGTGCAATAATGGTTTTAGCACTGGCAGAAATATCTATATTACATGTACCTAACATAAACAGTAAATAAGGAAACAATATTTTAGAGGAGGCTAGATTTTCTCAGGCTACTTTTCTCAATACTATAATAGGAAGTTTATAAATATCAAAGTGGCTGTAAATCTCCCTGCTAATGATCAGAATGAAATCAACTCAAGAAAAACTCCCCAAAAGCCTTTTATGATTTCATTCAATTTTCACAAGAAATTATGAAAGTTGGCAATAAAGAAGAATGCCCCCATGTGTGCTGGGAAATTCCTGAATGATGGCTGTGGAATACTATTCAACAGAGAACAGAAGTTAGGCTTTAAAAATAATTTAGGTTCTCATCTGTATGGGACAGCTTAAATGTTATTCTATTTTTAAGATATGAAGAATGATGAGCTCTTTTCATGTCTTTTCTAGTATTAAGACACTGTAAGAATTAAAAACTAAATTAAGTTACAATTCTTTTACATCAATATCCAGGAAATCACTTTAAAGGTGTTGTTTAAGTAAAATCTAAGCTTAGCAAATAAAAAAACAAAATTAAAAGAATGCTCCTAAATATGATGAATAAAGACACCTGAGAATATTTATATGAATGGATACAATGTGAAATAAGAGAAGCAGGAAAAACAAATATACAATGATTATAACAATAAGTGAAAAGAACGCGCCCCACTCTCCCCCCATTGTAACTGAATGCTGCAAAATTAAAATAACCAAGCTTGGCCCCAAGGAAAAGCTACGAGACATCCTCTTTCCCTTTTTTGCAGAGATGGGGAGATGAACTATAGGTGTACAACTCTTTAGAAAATGCCAGACTTTGTGACATGTGGGCGATTTTTGTGGATCAACGACCCCCTGCTTCCACCATCACGCACTCTTTCCTTTTTTGCTATAGGGGACGGATAGCCAGGAGACTAAGTGGGTAGGGATAAATATTAGATGTAAAAGCAAAATATATCAGTGAAATTTTATTCCAGAAAAAGAAAAAAAACCCTGCTCTGTCTGGTTAGGTATTGTATTATCTAAGGGTGTGGGTGTTTATATGCACACGCATAGTTACACATGTGCAACACACATGCCAAAGGTATGTTACACACACCTAACATGCATGTGTATTATAGACACATGATTTAAACATCTTCATGCGCATCTTATTCTGATCCACATCCATACGGCGTGCATATGATACACATACATACATGTATTTATAGACAATCTGCATATAAAATGGAAAAGTCTTTATTAACCTCTTACTCTAACCAGGACTCTTAAAAGGATGGTGCTACAACCTTCTGCACATATCACACAAGGAGTCTAACTAACCCTGATGAAGCTGGTCACTAAAAGGCTGGCTATTCAGCGATGAATGTTTTGACCACAGAAACTCATAAAAACCATATATAAATTAGGTGTGGGGGGAAGGGCTGCAATCTGTCATAATAGATAAAGAGTATTCACAACAATGAAATCACGAATCTGAAAGTAATGAAGTAAAAATAATGCACCTTTTTATTCATTTAAACAATTCATTTATAGGACTATGTTTCTGGTATTCAGAATGAAGCAAATATAGACAAGGACCAGATGAATCAGAATTAAAGGACATATCTTCCCTTTCAGAAAAGATTGTGGACAAGGCTGTTCTACTCTCTCAGGAACAGTCCTTTCTCAGGAACAGAGGAGAGAGAAAAGACCCTTATGTGTTCTTCTCACCTGAAGCTGCTGTAGCATTTGTAGGGGTTGAAGCAGCTGCTTGAATCCGAGCATGGGGAGGGATAAGGATTGTAGCCAGAGGTGGATTACTTGACAGTTCTAAGAGAAAGTAAAACAGAACAGTTAGGTTTCACTTATAATTTTGAATGTCAAATAACCAGATAACAGTTTTTTGCAGAGAGAAGTTCTAGAATGCTTCTAACTAAAAACTTCTGCCTAAAAGACGATGATATAATGATCCATTAAAGGCAGTGGCCACTTGTCAATCTGTAGAAAGTATGCTCTATTTTCAAAGAATACACTTTATACATGATAGCTTTAATAAATATGTAAAAAAATGAGATTAGAGGGTGAGGATGTGGATGAATTGATGGTTTGAGGCAGAAGGAAGGAGAAAAATTCTGATATGCACCATTTCTGGCAAGTTTATAGATGCATTATGACTTGAAAAGTTTTGGGGATAGTGTCCTATTTGAATTAAGATAAAGTATTTCCTAGTAGCATGATTTTGTATCAGCTCATGTTATCCCTGAAAAACACAGAAATAAATTTAGGAAATATCCAATGCCATTTTACTATAGACAGCCCATTTAAACTGACATTTTACTTTTAGGAATGACAGGAGGATTATTTGTAGTTGGTATTCTAGGAAAAAAAATAGGATAATGAAGGAAGAAACATGGTGATCTGGACAGGGTAGGCATTGAACTTGGAGTCATGGAGATTTAGGTTCACATACTACCTCAGATATTTACTAGCTATATGACCCTGGGCAAGTTACTTAACCTCTCTGTGTCTTAATTTCTTCATCTGTATAATAACAGAATTGAACTGATTCTGAGGTCTCTTCTAGCTCTAAATCTATGATCCTATGACCACCTTTTTTTTTTTTTGAAGGGGGGAAGACAGGGCAATTGGGGTTAAGTGACTTGCACAAGGTCACACAGCTAGTAAGTGTTAAGTGTCTGACACCAGATTTGAACTGAGGTCCTCCTGATTCCAGGGCCAATGCTCTATTCACTGCACCATCTTGCCACCCCCTATGACCACTTTTTATGCTAAGAAATTCACTTGCACAATTTAAACTCTACTACCTCAGGCAAAAATTGCCATTCTTTTTTGTCCTTCCTTTCCTGCCCTGAAAGTCTACTACTTAAGCAAACAGCAAAGCCCCTTTCAAATACACATGAATAGACAGTGTCACTACAATAGAAAACTGAAGGCTTTTGCTCAAAGGCAAGACTTTTGTGCATTTTTAAAATAACACCTCAATGGGAGTTAGTAAAGAGAGAAATACCTTTAATAGAAAGTTTTCTATGATCATGAGTTCCATATTTAAAAGGAAATCTGAATATTAAGTGAAAATCTAAAATTTTCATCTAGAAATCATTGACCCACCTATAGGGAAAATTTGAAGACAATAAATAAAAGATAAAAGTACTTTTTCAACTTTTATTTTATTATTATTATTATTTTGCCTTTTGGAGGGCAATTGGGGTGTTAAGTAACTTGCCCAAAGTTACACGGCTAGTTTTTTTGCGTGGACGTCAAGTGTCTCAGGCCGGAACCGAACTCGGGTCCTCCTGACTCTGGGGCCGGCGCTTCAACTTTTATTTCTTAACTTGCTTTGTTTCCTTTTTAGTATTAGCTACCTCATATTTTGTTTCAGGTTACAATTTTCCTTCCGGTGTTGGTTCTCCCTATCCCCAAAGATCACTCAATTCCTGGTCAATTAAAAATCTTCCTGCCAGGACTATGCCAGATGCTCATTGGGTCTTTGGAGCTCCAACTGTCTCCTGGGCTCTGGATATAGAAGTACCAGCACATGTGGAATCATCAATGTTGGTTCCTGTCCAATACATTATTATGGCCATTACAGGTCATGGAAATAAAGCTTCTATGATGGTAAAAATCCATTATATCATACTTAAATCTGTTCTAATAATAATAATATCTCTCAACAGTATTATAAAGAAGTATGGTACAACATACTGGAATGATCAATGAACACAGAATCAGGAAGGACATGCCTTCATAATCCCAACTCCTATATTTACCAGCTGTATCATCCTGGACAAGCTCTGCCACACTTTTTAGTCTCAGTTTCCTAATCTGTAAAATGGAAATGCTAATTCTTGTAGTCCCTAAATCATAGGGCTGTTGCTGGCAAAATGCTTCATAAACTTTGAAGTGCCACAGAAATGTGAATTATTCCAAAAACCAATTTTTTGGGAGGCCTATGGTTGAGCAATCTAAATTTGGCCCCTGGGGTAATCTTTACAATCACCAGTTCTATGTTCTCCTCCATATTCTTTGAAGTTTTCTGCCTATAGGTCTTTTATCCTGATCACAAACTAAACTACTTATATACCTAATTATATAAGACTTTAGTGTATAATTAAAACAAAAGTAAAACTAAATTTTAAAAGATAATTCAATGCTTAAAATAAATGGCAAATTATACTCTTGTGAACAATTTCATTGCCATCTTGTTTCCATTAAAAACAAATGCAACATGATCCTCTGAAAGGTTTTGCTGAATAAACTAGACTCCTAAACAAATTAAAGCAGACAAATAATATTATGAAATATTGTAATATACTGTAAAATAGAAGAAAAACGCTTAGTAAAGGCTCTAGATTTGCACCACTAAAATCTTTCTATTCTTGAGCACAAAATTCGATTTTAAAGCTCATGATCTTTTTTTTTAAATCAATAGTGTCTTGTCCTTCATTAGAAACATAAAAAAAAGGTAGACTTGTTTTATGTATGTCTAAACCAGCTTTTCCATTTCCAGACCCCACACACCCAAGTATGAATATATTTTTCAGTGAAAACTGGTGTTTTAAAGTTATCAAGGGAGCAGGAATTCTACTAATTCCAGGAAGTCAGATGCAAAACATGTTCCCGCCTCCTTTGGTCATATTTATATTTATATTATATGTCATATTATATAAATATATAGTCATATTATAAATAAATTATTCTGAATAAAATATAAGGTCAAAAGGTACTGAGAAAGGCTCATTACCTTCCCTTAACTTGAGCCCTTAAAATGGCATAATTAAGGACTACTCATTAAAGACTGACCAGAGAAGAGTGCTAATCTTCACATTACTTGTTGAAAGTTTTTGAGGAGTCAGAATCAGATGGCTCATCCTCAGCTCAAGCACTTTCCTGAGTGAGACCATTAGGGAACCGAATTATGTGGCTCTTTCCTTTCCCATCACAAATTTTATGAAGCCTCTTATAAGTTTATCAAGTTTTAAAAAAGGCTATCATTTGGAAATGTGGATAAACTTTTCTATCCTTTATGAACAGGCTTGGCAGTTTAATAATGGAGTTTATTATGCTTTCTTAGGTTATTTTTTTCTAATCAGAAATTTTGAGGGTGGATTATGTTCTTGCTCTTAAACTACTCAGTAACATCATTCTAGCTTAATTACACAAGGTGCAGAATTTGGCTTATAAGTCATAAATTATTCATCAGGTGCTGGATATACTGCTGGGGATATTAAGGTTGAAAAATCATGTTCAATGTTTCACATATTTGGAAGAGCCACCTAGTCTAACTCTCTCATTTTACAGAAGAGGAAACAAGCCCAGGAAGCTAAAGGGACATAGTTGCCCAAAGTCACAGAGGTAGTAAGCAGTCAAGCAGGAATCTGAACCCAGATCCTCTGACTCCATATTTAACACTCTTTCCAAAGCACTATGCTTTGCTTTTACATGCCCTAAAAGGAAACAGAGACAACTACTGGTCAAAAGAAATAATTAAATGTATATACTAGCTTATCAAGAAAAATTTAATTATATACTCACTATAATAAGGCAGAAATAACAGAGTAGATTTTATTAAAATTTCCATCTCAAACAGTTAAAATTAAATAAAAAGTAAAGGTATATAAGGGGTAAGCCTAATTATCTGGAAAATTTGCTCATCCTGACAATACCTGATGAGGTTCTCTTGTTAATCTCAATTTTGCTCTTTCATGCTATGGCAAATTAGTTTTAATATTTCAAAATTTGGAGAACAAATCCGCATTCAATTCTATACTACAATTATGTTGGCTTCAATCAGATATCACTTCAGACCTTGTTTTTCAAGACTGAAGGCCTAATTTTGTTTATTCTATATAATACTTTACAATTATTGGGTATCTATTACCTTATCTGATTCTATAATTCCCCTATATGAAAAAGTACCAATATTACTAGTCCTAATTTACAGATGAGGAAAATCAGGTTCAAAGAAGTTAAGCAATGAATCCAATATATTACAGCTGGTAATTGATAGAGCTGGGACTGGAAGCTTTGACAGCAAGCCCAATTTCTACTAGACTGTGCTATTTTTCTTCATGTAGCAGTCTGCTAAAAATCATAGAATTTTAGATATGGAATGGATTCTAGTAACCATCTAACTTACCTGTATTGTTTTTTAAAGATGAAAAGCCAAGACTGGGGAAAAAGTAAGTTGCTTAAGGTCAAAAAAGAGTCAGTAGTTAATGACATTATTAAGACTAGGAAGGCCTATTTTCTGTAAATAAATAAATCACCCATTTCCAATCAATCACCATAAGGCCTCCCTTCATCCTCTACAATTCTACTAACTTCTATTAATCATCCTCTTCTACAGTTCTATTAACGTGTTTATGTAGTTCAGATGGTATTTCTAGATTTGATTAGTAGATTTTTGGTTTTCCCAACCAATATATTCCCTTATGAGGCAGGTATTTTGCTGATATCACTGATGAGTAGCATGAGTTTGCACTTTCAGGAGAGCATCTATAATAATGCATATGTCCTTTTCCTTCACTGTACATCGCAATCTTATATTAATTTAAGAAAAATTTGGATTACCTTTACTTAAGGTATCTTAACTGCTTATATGAAAATTTTTTATTTCAGTCTATTTATACATTTTCCTTCTCTTTCTGCAGTTCATCTCCATTCCATTTTCTATTTTACTACTTAGCACATTATACCAACAACTTTAATTCTAGAGATTTCATTGGATATGTTCTTTCCCAGATAATTTATAAAAATCCAGATACTTTATTGGACCATTAATGGAATAATCCTTAGAAAACACATCAAGAACCCTACCATTTGTTTCCTACTTCTAAGTCAATCCCCTAGTCTTAGGGAAATAGGAAGGAGCCCACAAACTCATGCAGACTTAAGTTTAAAGAATAGTTTTAGTATACGAAACCTTTTTAAGGCTAAATAAATTATATCTATTTGTTTCCCTCTGCCAGTATTTATACATGCCTCTCAAAGGGACTTCTGGTAGATCAGACAAGCGGGTGTGATTTCTTGTTATAAAAACATTTGCTTTATACAATTTCTACTTTTTTTCCCTTTCGTATGGTTTTTCTCTTTGTTGTAATGCTTCTTTCACAACATGACTAACATGGAAATATTCTTGATATGATTGTACACATATAGCCTACATGAGATTGCTTGCCATCTTGGGGAGGCAGAGAGAAAAAAATGTGGAACTCAAAAATTTTCTAAAAGTGAATGCTGAAAAATAGTATGTATTTTTTTTTTTTTGCCTTTTAGAGGGCAACTGGGGTTAAGTAACTTGCCCAAGGTTACAAGGCTAGTTCTTTGTGTGTGGGTGTTAAGTGTGTGAGGCCGGAACCAAACTTGGGTCCTCCTAACTCTGGGGCCAGCGCTTTACTCACTGTGCCACCTAGCTGCCCCGTAAGTAAATATTAAAAAATATTGCTTTTCTTGTTATAGGTTGTTTGTTTGAGGGTTTACAATTCTACTCCCTTAAAAAAAAATACAGATCTCCCAATTACATGGGATGTAAATAGAACTCATGGGTTTCTAGTTTCCAGGTCTTTCTCTGAAAACTTTTATGGATGAAAATCATGCTGGCAACTTTAAACTCTCCATGCAGTATTCATTTGTTAAGTTCTTTAGTCAACACTCTCAAGTTTCTTCAATATGGCATATATGCCATTTATTTAATTTCACTGGAGTGTCTTCAAAACTGGATATATGCTATTTGGTATTAGTAATTTGTTTGATTATAATTCATTAGTTAATTCTAGAATGAATACCTTGTACATTACAACTACTTACTGCCTTTCTCACAAGATAATATGAAAGCAGGAATCCCACAGTGCTGATTCTTCCAGGTAGTACAGGGTCTCCTCTTAGTGACACAGCCCAAGGGTGTGTAAAAACTGTCCCTAATCTACCTTTCCACCTTAATCATCTACTATTCCCCTACACATAATTTATGCTTCAGCCAGAATGGACGACATGTTCTTCCCCAAAATTACATTGTCTTTTCTTGCTTCTGAACCTTTGCTTTTATCATTCTTTGTTCCTAGGATACTTTTCCCTCAGATGTCCCATACAATGAAGCTTTATGCAATCTTCTCAGCAAGAAATGTGCTTTCCATTTCTTGTCACAGCACTTTGCTCTTACTACTTAATATGGTACTTAACACAATCTGTTTGTTATTACAGTGATCTGTGGGCCTATTTTTCTCCCTATGAGACTATAAGTTTCTTGAGCGGAGGGGCTATTTATTTCTGAATAGAAATAGTAAGAACTTGTCTTATTCCCTCTTTTATTGCCTCTCAGACCTTGCTTCATCTATTCTCTCTCTCATCCTCAGTCTTACTCTTAGCAATATTAATACTGCCTACATATGTGCACAGGTTTCCTTCAAGCTTAAAAAAAAATTTCAACCTGATCCTGCCATCTCCTTAAAGACACGATCTGTCCTAGAGCTTACTTATTCTTCTGCTGCCAAATTCTCAGAAACAACTGTACTACCTTCACTTCCTCACATCTGTTTTAATAGTTTCTGAATGCAAAACTCTACTCCAAGTCTCTAAAGGGTTACCAGCAGTCTCTTATCTGCTAAATCCAAAAGGTCTTTTTTACTACACATTTTCCTTGACCTAGCTGCTGTTTTTGACAATGCTGACCATCCCATCCCCTCTTCTCCTGGACAATTTCCCCCTGGCTTCTGTGATACCTTCTTTCTTTTAGTTCAATCTCTATCTGGATCTGCTCTTTCCTGGTCACCTAAGTGTGGGTGTCTTTCAAGGCTCTACCTTAGGTCTTCTTTGCTTTGTTCTCCTTTGATGATTCTTATCTGCTCTCATGAACTCAATTATCTTTCTCTGTATATGTCTCCCAAATAAAAATATCCAGCCCTAATCTCTCATAGAAACTCTAGTCCATTATTGCTAACTACCTAGTGGATATCTATCTGAATATCCTATCAATTTCTCAAACTCAAGGCCAAATAATCTACCCAAACACTAAACTTCTTTATTTCTGTTGATGGTATCCTGGCTCCTACTTATGTTAAGTTCATGACCTCAGTGGCATCCTTGACTTTTACCTCTCACATATAATCAAGTGCTAACTCTTCTCAATTTTACATTACTCTACATTCACAACTCTTACATCCATCCGCAGTATGGTACAGTAGTGAGAATGCTTGATATGGAGTCAGAGGATCTGGGTCTGCTACTCGCTTTGTGACTTTGGACAAATAATTCACTTAATCATTACGGAATTCAGTCTCCTCATCTGTAAAAAGAGGGGGCTGAATGGCATTTAAGAGCCCTTGGAGCTCTAAATATATGATACCACGATGCTACCTAGTTCAGGCCCTTATTATGTCTCACCGTGACTAGTTTAAGAGCTTCCTAACTGGTCTTCCTACGCCCAGGCTCTGTCTTTTCTAATATACATTCCACAAAGCTGCTAAAATAAAATTTTTTTTAAAGCACAAATCTGTGTTACTTCCTTACTCAAAACCTTTCAGGGAATGCTTATTGTTCATAGGACAGAATACATACTCCCTGGCCTAGTAGTTGAAGCCTTCCACAATCCAGCTCCTAACGTATTTTACCTGTTTTATTTCACATTCCCTACATTTACAATCTCCAAATTTCAGCTAAACTTGAATACTAGCTGTTCACTGAACTTGACATGCCTTTTCCAGCTCCCTCTGTGTATTTATGTACAAGTTGTCCCTTGGACCTGGAAAGCACTTGCCTTCTCAACTCCATTTCTCAGAATTCTTAATTCTCCTTGAAGGCCCAGGCTTAGGCATTCCACCTCCATGGAAACCTTCCCTGATTTGCCCCGTTTGTGTTCTTTCCTTTCTAAAATGATCTTATAATTACTTATTTATGAACATGTGGAACTTTCTTCCCACCCCACCAGTCTGTAAATTCCTTGAACAAAAAACAAGTAGAGTTCAATCACTGGTTAGGAACTGCTACCATTGTTCTTATTTTCTGTATTCACTGTGCTTTATTAGCACAGTGTCTGGCATGTAGTTGGTACTTAACACATGTTTAATGAATTGAATTTGGATCTCTAGCACCTAGCACCGGTGCCTTGCACTCAGAGGTAACTGATGAATGCTTCTGAAATGAACTGTGAGCGCTCAATCAAAATTTACTGAATAAATGAAAAACTTGCTTGATGTTCTCAAACCATCTATATTCATTTTCATCCTCCCTCAGGCAACAGGATGTATTCATTGGGCTGGGGAAGTTCTAGTTTTTTTAATATTTGCCTTATTTTCTGAAGGCACAGTTGCCATGAAGCAGATAAATAGCTATTTTTTCAGGTCACTCTATGAGTTACTGCATTTATAGGTACAGATATTCAGAAGGAAATGTGAAGTATTTCACAGTTAAGCTATGGCGGGGAATTTCTTTACCCTATGAAAATGACATCTACAGGCTCTCCAATGGAGAATATGGAGAGGTTGGGCTTGGAAATTCTTAGGTATCTCTTTTTTATTGCTTCCTCAACTATCAATTATGCTCATTCTGAGAAATATGAAAGAAGCCAGCTTTTTATCCTTCTTCCTGGTACATAAAAGCCATAATTGGCTATCTGGAATAATACTTTACCAGACTGATGCCTGTTATAGGCCCAAGTTATCACATTATCAATGTGTTCTTAACTATGTTATTATGTAAAGCAGGGGATTTAACAGAATTAATTATCTATTTTAATATAGAGAAAATGCTGATGTTCTAGTTTTATTCTAGCGTAAGTTTTAGAAAATAATTTCTTTATGGTTTAATATATTGCTAAGGGTATGTTTAAAAACTTTCATCTGGCTTATTACAAAACTAAACTCTATTCATGTATGCTCAGTCTTCATAATTTACTGCTCCTGTAAGCATAGTTACTGACTTAACTTTATAAATTAAGGAGCATGGAATAGGCATTCAATATTTGCTGAATGAATCAACCTTGCAGTCAATATCCAAGCCCCATTATTTAAATGCTGGTATCTAGTGTTCATTTTAAGTCTGTATCGGCATAGTGACTACACTCCTGCATTCTGGGCTTTCAAAACTGAGGTTCTATTACAAGTAAACAAGATTATTCTACAGAGATAAGGAGTCAATCCTCTTTGAAACAGAAAACAATGTGATGCAATTGAACTAAAATGATCTTCCCAGACAGTAAGATCCAAGACAGACTTAGTTGGGGGAAGATGATAGGGTCACATTATTAGCTGGTATGTTCATAGGACAGTGCTGTATGCATATATGACTATACTTATACCAAGATGAGCTCCACAAACCATTAAGAAATGAAAGTATATTCACAGTCATCTACCCACAAACATGTACCCATTTACTTCTAATTACTGATATGTACATACATAGCCTAGATAGTGTACATATAAACCAACAAAAATGCCAAATGTACACAGAATATATACAAACTTGACCCTACATATTCACAGAGCTTTACATTTAGATAGCCCTCATTAGAAAGAGAATACATGCTCCTACAAAGTGGAATGTAAAGCAAATTTCTTTATAGAGAATCCTATCTTGCTTATCATCTTCCAAAAAGCATTCCTACATAAATATACTTCTTTGATGTGTTGATCTCTGTGTACCAATAACAACTGTTCCTTTTCCTGTCTTCTCCCAACCCCAGGGTTGGGTAATCTAAACATCCTATTTCCTATTGCTGTCAAGCTTTGTGTCCACCTCATATGAGCAGTTATTGCTGCTCTGCACCCTATCAAGTTGTTTGCCAAGAGCAGCACTGTCACTGGATTAATGTAATTATTCAAAGATGAGTCACTTGGATTCAGAGGGTGTTAAATGAATGAAATCATTTAGATGGACACTGATACAACCTTGGCCCTAAGGGTAGCTGGTACAGGGTAATGTGCACCTGATACATGGTACCAAAGTGCTGACTTCCCCAGGTCCCATTTTCACTTACCCAGGGTCATGTTATTAGCTAACTAGGCAATCAACTCCTTATCTGTCTATTTAGGGAGCCAAAAATACCAATAGCAAATGAACTGGTGATTGCATCCATTTATTTTAAGACTCAAGTGTGAATTCATAACACTGATGTTTTTGCTTTATGGTAGGAAGAAGTGGACTAGTACAGCCATTTCAACTTATTCTACACATAAATACTAATATTTACTTCAAATAAAAATATTTGAGCTTATCTCCATTTAAAAATTTCTCTCCTCACTCCTAATTTCTCTGAGAGCCAACCAATTTAGAACTGCTATTTTTTAGATATTAGATAGTCTGATAAGATATGAATACTTGTTCCCATTCCCAATATGGTAATTGAGTTTTCATTAGTACGTACTGGTAGAGGAGAAATTTCTAATTGAGTAAACTTCGTGATTTTCTTTAATTTTCACTTACTCTCTAGTGCATGACATTTTACTTAAAAGTAGGCAAATATTACATTGTTTACAGATTGGGAAATGTTTAAGAAATGTATAATACATCACATATATTTGCTATCTTTATTAAAAGTTTTTATTCATTTAAATGTACTATTATTTAAAGGAATAGATATGGCAACAATTGCATTTCTCCCAGGACGTAAATTTTTTTTAAAGAACACCTTCTAAATAAGCAAAATGTTAAAAATGCAAAAATGGTGGCAAATCTTGGGTTAAGAAGTTTAACTTTGTATCTAACGCTGGGGATTTGCTGAATATTTATTTACGGAATATTTAGTGCTGAAAAGAACCATAAAGTCATTAAAACTAACCTCTAACCCAATGTAGTAACCCCTAATTTTTATTATGATACAAGGCAACTCATTCCTTTTTAGATGGCTATAACTGCTATAAAATTCCTTCTGACATCTACATTCCTATATCTTCTACCTATTGGTCCTAGTTTGTTCTTCTGGAAGAAGAGAAAATAACACAAATTCCTCTTGTACGTGACGTGTCTTTAAATACGGCTATCATGCAATAATAAACTCTTGTAGTTTATTCAGGTCTAGCTCTTTAAACATGTCTTACAGAACACTGTTTCAGACAACTCATCATCATCATCTTGGTTGCCTTTCATTGGATGTCAATAGCTCCCTTAAAATGTAGCACCTGGAATGGAACATAACACTCCAGATGTGGTCTTACTAGTGTTGAAAACATGAAGACTATATCATCTCCCTTTGAACTGTAGACCAAACTTAATGTGTTTCAATACTATATTACATTAGCTTTCTTTGGCAGCTTTCATATTATCAACTTTAATTGAACTTAAAGTCAAGAATAACTTCCCAAATCTTCACATGAACTACTTACTATCAAGCAAGGACCCCCCTCCACCTTGCACTTGCACAGATGATCTTCTGAATGGAATATAAAACTTTATGTATTTTTCTAGGTTCTTTTCAAGTATGAATTATATTTTGGGAGTAGGCTGAACAACTGGTAAACTGTGTTATTAATTTACTGAAGCCAGTTAATACAAAAAATCATGGCTTCCTAGTGATCTGAAAGAATTAATATGACTGAAATACTCAAAAGACTTAACCTGTTCCTAGGATTGTGGCTGGTGTACCATGAACTAATCACGTCCCTCTTTCCCTCACAAAATGGTAAACATATTCTTTGATCCTCTTCTTTTTCTCCATTCCATATACTTTGGTCAATCTAAGCTTTACATCAACCAACATGTATTTACTGAATGTAAAACACTTTTCTATTAAGTACAAAAATGAAAAGAAGCATCACCATTTAGGTATTAGAGATTGTATGGTTTTAGGCATATTTGAGAGGTGAAGGGAATCTGAAGGAATTAGTGACAATCTTTGAAAGAATACATATAAGGTTCCTTTCACATAACTCCAGTACTGTGAATAGAATTAAAGGTACAGAAGCAAGAAACATACTCTGCATAAATGTTAGAAGGGCTGGTGACAATCCTAATCTTCACATCAGATAATCAGACTGAAGAAACGATAAACAGTAACTACTCATTTATAAGTTTGAGTCTTGAGGCTAACCTAGAGTCATTATTTTAACTAAAAACAAAGACAGTCTGTGTCTTTGGGAGAGTATTATTTGTTTGACTTAGGTAACTATTAATGGAAAAATAACTTAATAATAATTCTGTGAATCATGGACTTTACTCCATTAAATTACACCTCTGTAACTGTTAACTAAGTAGCCTATTCAATGATATCTGCTAAAAATTTCTGGAAGTTTCTGTCTACTAAAAGTCTTTTTATCAGCCACTATTATACTTCCAGATGGGAAAGTGAACATTATACCTTGATGCTTTTTTAGCAGTGTATACACTTTTTATCAAAATTAAGCAACTCCTTTGAAAGATCCCATGGAAATCAATTTTCCTCTTTGGTCTATGGTTTCTTCATCTATAAAATCAGATATTCTCCAATTGCTTCCAAAGATTGCTTCCAGCTCTAAAGTTTTATCATTCTATTAGTTTAACCAGTAGAGGACTCAAAAGGATGCCTTCTACTTGCTCTAGTACTTAATATTCCAGTTCTCATCTTTCCAGTTTTTACTAAATTGATTACTACTTCTTGAATTTACAGATTGGTTTTTTATAGTATGTGGTTTCCTGGAAATTACCTTGAGTGGTGAAATTGAAGAGTGCAGGTGTATCTCGCCCATTTGGTAATTTGACATTTGGGTCCCGTAATTCATCAAAAAATGAATGTGCACAAGCTTCCAGGGGTGTCAATCGGGCAGTCGGGGTATATTCCAGCAGACGGCTACATAACGCAATTGCCTCAGGTGGAGTTCGGGGTCGGAAGACCTACATGACAAAAAAAGATAGATTGATTTGTTTTTCATTATAACAGGTGAGCAATTAACCCTCTGAGTAATAAGTTAAGAACTCCCACTAATTACACAAACATAACTGCATTTGGATAGGGAGCCTTCTAAAATTTAAAGGGTTAACTGCACATGATTCACCACACTGGGGTGAGGATGAGCTGTCAGTGTGAAAGACTATATGAGGAAACTCAGAGAAACCACTGGGAAAGAAGGCACAAATGTCTAAAAATGCTGATGATACAGTAGAGCAATCAATCATGCATATAGAAATGATATATATGTAGATGGGATATAAAAGTTGAAGTTCAGAGAAAGAGGCAAAATTAAGAAAAATTCAAGATGATGAAAATGAAAAGTTCTTGACTTTTTGTGACAGAGGGCGGAAGGATGCTTCTTTTGGATGATTTTGAGCAGAATAACCGTTGATATGGACAGCACTGTTCAAGTTTGGCAGTCAACGTCTTAGAGAAAACAGAAAGTTGTTTATCCCAAGCCTGCAAAATGTTAATGATTTAGTCTTTCCTATTTAAAAAAAATAGATTATAAGTTATCTGGAGAAATTTTGAGATAACTTAGATTTTGAGGAAACTATATTGTTTTCTTAAACAGTTGTCACCAATGGTCATTTATACAGATCATTCTTCTTTAAAGTTTCCTCTATGCACAAAGTGGGGAGACTTTTCCTCTCTATTTAGGGCCACTGACATTAAAAAAAAGAAGTGAACTGAAGGCCACACATCTAATTCCGTAAGCACATAAGAAACAATACTTCACTTTTCTATCTTTACCAATTAAGAGGGAGAGGGAAAAGTTGAGGGAAAATGAGGAAAGATGGGAATAGAAGTCGGGAAAGGGGGCAGTGATGGATAAGACAGCATAAAAGTAGACTAAAGGAAAAAGACAAAAACATAACAACTAACAATGATAGTCATTTAACAGAGGGACAAGAAAAAGGACGAAGGGAGTGAGGAAGGGATGCACAGTGGGTTAGAGAGAGGTAAAAAAGAAGAGAGGGAGGGATGGAGAGATATGGAAAAAGAGAGACAGAGACAGATAAAGAAGCAGACAGAATGACAGAGACAGACACTTAAGGGAGAAGAACATAGAAGGAAAAAGCACCTATAGAAAGAGACAAGGTAAGAGAAACCCAGGGGATACTAAACTGGTTTTTGAAACTCTAGTATTATTCACTGGATATGGGCATCAGAGCAAGTTATCACTAGAGTACTAAGAATTTCAAGAAATAGTTTAGAAGAGTCCTTTACACATGTTTGGAAAACAACTTTTCTGCTTTTATTTTCAAATATCAAAATACATATTTGAAATAAAGGTTTGTTTACTCATGAAATTCTAAAAAAAAGTTTTATAATTAAAGGCAGTATGATGTTGTGGATAGAGTGCTATCTGGAGTTAGGAAGACCTGAGTTTGAATCCTGTCTAAAGCACATAATAGCTGTATGACCCTGGACAAGTCACTTAAACTCTCTATCTCAGTTTCCTCACCTGTAAAATACAGATAATAATAGCACCTAACACAAGATCAAGCGAGAATAATGTTTGTAAAATGTTTTGTCAACCTAAAAGTACTACATAATGCAATTTGTCATGATTACTACTTCTAAAGGAATCACTCAGATTTAAAGAATTCATTTTGGAACCTTAAGAATGTTGGTTAATTTATTAGCTATCCTTGAAAGTCCTTTTCACAAGAAAAGTCATGTTTTTCTTTGCAAGATACTGGGCTTAGAACTACCTGTTCCATAGTATCTAAGAGTAATGATCTGAAACCAGCTTTTATTTCATGTTCTGAGCCAGACCCTCTTTTCTCTTATGCCCCTTTTTGAACCATGCCTACCCTTCAGGTCCCAAATAATAATAATAACAAATCCTAATTTTTCTGGGCTCAGTTGGATCCAAATGGGAGATAGAGAGTAACATAAAGTTATGACCTCAAAACAAAACAAAAAGACCTCACAGGAACAGATTGAGCAATTCCACAACTTTTCAATGGTTATTTTCAAACCTAAGAGTCTTTTCTGAATGGGGTGGCCACAGGAAGGACACATACGGCAAATGTTCTATAGGTACCACAGCTGTGACCAAAACATCACTTCTTGGTAGTTGCTCTCAACAACTGCTGAAATAATCATTGCTTAGAGGTTTCCCACCTTTTTTCTGTATCACCTAATTTCCCCCTCAGTACCACATGAAAGACAAAGTTGAACAGTTGTCTTTAATGCTCCTCCCTGAGGACAATTTCCATTTACTTGAGAGTATATGGAATTACGTTGCCAGCATTTTTCAATAAACATGAGCTAATCCAAAATGCTTTTGCACCAATATGGGAGCACATAAGCCACTCAGCATCACCAAAAATAGAAATAAATACCTCCTGCTAACATTCAAAGTGCAGGGTAGCTGGGCAGTAAGTACATTTTAAATGGAGAAATTTCATGTTAACATCAACGAAGATTATCTGTCAAAACCAACAATAAATCAATGTTGTAAATTTCTCTCTTAAAAATAAAAACCCCAAACCAAAACCTCTTTGGTGCCTTGTTGGCTACAAGTACCCATCCATGTTGGTACTAAGACATTGTTTATTAGCCCATTTTGTCATGGAATCCTGACTCATGGAGTCAAAGAGTTAAAACAACAAAGAATAATATCCATTCCGATAACAAACGTTAAGACAGACTTAACCTGCAATTACAAAGTTATCCACTGTTACTTTAAACCCTTTGAGTGACCCATGATGAGAAAAGCTTTGGTTGGCACTCTGTGGATAAACTTTAACCTGAAGATTATGTGGGGGTCATTTGTGTTGGGTCAAACCCAATGCCTCCAGAGTTCGGATTTCTGACCACAATACTGGGTGTAGTAGCAAGTGACTTCCAAGTTACAGCCCAAACAGGAACATTGCTCTTCTGGGTTGTTACCTTTGTGTCTAAAGAAAAGGAGACCGACAGAACTACTGAAATTTGGCTTTTACCAAAGGAGTTTCTGTCTCTGCTGCATCCTCAATTCCTTACTTTCTTAAACTGTTTAACCTCCAGTTCCACAAATAATAAACAACTTTTTTTTTTAAATAAAGGAAATTTAAAGGAAAAAAAACTCTAATTGTTAAACCTGTCTGGAACTATAATTAATTACTGAGGTCAGTGATGAAGACAAGATATAACATATCTAAACAAAAACCTTTCTACAGAGTGATTTAAAAACTGAAATCACAGATGCCTTGTTATAATTTTTATTCTATTATATTTCAAGAATGAAATATATGTTTCTTTGCAGCATAAATCTCTAACCTTTCAAAATTCCTTTCCCCCAGTTTTATAGGCCAGCCCTAATAATTTGAAAAAAAAAAAATTAAATACATACCCGCACTCCTGAGGTGAAATGTCCTGTTCCTGACGAGTCCTAAAGATGATAATGCAGTGAAATAATCCAAACAGGGGGAGTCAATCCAAAAGAGAATAGTCCAGCAAGGAAAAATATATCCAATGTTATAAGAAATCCATGGTGTGGGGGACATAGAAAATGTTTATACAGTTATAAACTTTAAACATCAGTCTCCATAGTAGCAAGTCCAAGTTTTGAAAATTATTTCGCCACAGTGTATGTAAAAAAATTGATTGCGCAATGGTGAGGCATAGTAAAGAAACATCATAATTTTATTTTATTATGTTCCAATGCCAGTGCATTTATTAAAAAAATACAAAACCAAAAAAAGTTAAATCAAAATTAAATCTAGAAGTAAAGGGGTAATTAAGTTCCCAAAGTAAAGTATTTGGTAGTCCTCTTGTACCGGATTCATTGTCCACAGACATGGGGGGATTGGGGGGGGGAGGGCCAGATTAGCCTGCTAATTAGCATGTTAAATCCCTATGTACATATTTTGTTTTTCTCCATAAATGTGTCCAAGGGACACAGTATAAAAAAATTCTAAATTAGTGTTCAGAAGAAAATAAAAATATTTGGTCTGTATTATTTTTTGAGTTTTCAAGCCAGATAGTTTATAAATTTGTGTGAACTAAGAACGGATCAGGCCACCGCGGATTATTCTCCATTTTGGATTGACTTCCCCTCTAATGGATGTTTATTTTGCTGACGTTCTCTCATCTCTTTAGGACTCTTCACGAAATTGACATATCACCTTGGGAGTGCGGGTATGGACTTAATTTTTCTATTGTGGGCTTTTCCCCCTCATACCCTTGCACCCATTACTTAAGAAAAGAAAAACTTAAGAACATTCTTTCCTTTTGGAATAACTCACTAAAAAAATCCTGAGCCTTTTAGCACTACCAATTCAACACAGTTCCACCTATAATTCTACCCAATTCACCCACCAAAAGCTAAACAAAAAGATATACAATAAACAGTAATATTAAGGGACAGTCACAGTTATGGGTGACAAGCACAGTAATGTACACCAACACCTAGTACAACTGAGCAAAAAAAAGTGACAGAGGTAGTGGTGTCGGTTATAAAGCATAAGAATAAAAGATGGTACAACTCACCAGTAGCTGTGAACTCCCTTGACTAGTGTAGAATAATTTAACATTCTTTTAGGATAGTTTCTAGTGGGGGAATTAAATATTTTTTAATAAAAATAAATAATCCGCGGATTACTTTTAGTCTGCAGACTAAAATTTAGCATACGGATTAAAATCCGGCCCATCAGAATAAAAATCTCTCAATCTAAAACACATCCAGGTGGACAAAACATGAAATCAAACCAAAAGAACTGAGTGCACAAAAGTAAGACTCAACTGGGCAGACTAACATTTAGTGCGCAGACTAAATATGGCCAGCCAAATGTGCAGCAAGGCCATGAAAATCCCAAAACACCCCTGCAAAAAACAAAAGCAAAAATAAATAAGTAAAATAAAAAAGGCCAAAAAGAAAATAGGAAAAAGGAAAAACAAAACAAAACAAAACACTGACATGAACTTTTAAAGTGATCCAAATACTACCTCACCTGTGCAGCAACTCATTTTCACAAGATGAAATAAACAGTCTCTCACAATAGTGGTCCATAACAGAACTAGCAATACATCAATTTCCAGTTTTCAAAAGTTAAATATCTTTTGGTGTTGAAAAAATGCAAATAAGTCCTAACACAGGAAATTTATAGGTGTAATTTTAATCTAAATATCCCAGAATAGCCTTTGACTATCACGTTTTAGCCTGGAGAAAGTTTTTATGATTAAATTAAAAATACTTTATAAAAGAACCTTTTAGAAAACAATCATATATACCATTTCAAATCCTATGTTAAAGTAGCTTCCTGAAAGCATCAGATCTAATTCTATTACATTAAGAAGCCAAATGATCAATGTAAAGTTTCTCATTTTCCATGGATATAACCAGTGACAATTAATCTAAACAGAACACAAAGCCAGTTCTGCTGCCTGTTCCAAACGGTTCCTCCTCAACTAGTTGATACTGGGATAAATATGAAATACTGCCACAGATCTCCAGTTACAGACCAAATACATGCAATGGAGTTCAGAACAACTGACAAAAACCACATGCTCAAGGATACAAACTTAACCATTACTAAAAAATATCTCTATTGCAATTAAGCCTCTGTTTTCAAGTTACTAACTAAAATTAGTTACAATTTAAAAACAAACACAGAATGAGATGTCACATTAAACACAGCACCAGATGTTAATTTTTACTTATTTGCTGCACATTATACTGCATTAGTTAGTTGATTAGAAGAAAAGCTTTGTTCTACTTAATTTTAAAAGGCAGGGACAATATATAATATTCAAAGGGGGAAAAAAACCTAATCAATGCCTTTTCAATTTAAGCACCCTTAATTAGTTTAACTTGACTCTTTGGCATCTTTTATTGGGGATGGTTTTTAATGTTTGATATGAACCTTATATACAATGATCATTCAAAGACCGAATTAAAAGACTACTTTATATTACTACAAAGTGCTATTCATTCAGGTCATACTGCTAAATATCCTTCTAAAAAGTAAGTTGTTGTAATATAGTCATGTATGGAGAGAACAAATAACCTAAAGGTAAGTTTTAATAAAGACAAAATGAGCAAATAAAAGTTTTTTGAAACTGCATTTTATTTCAAATTAGACTGATAGATTTATCTCTTGCTAATCTTGTTTTGAAATATAAAATGAGTCAAAAAGAAAATTTCATTATTTTCCTGGGCTTTAAGAAATAAATTTGTGTTTGAATCAATTTCTTAGCAATGAAAACCATTCCAACCCAAATTGCTAATCTTGCAGGTTCAATTTAAAAGCTTTTATAGACACTGAGTATTATTAGATTAATTTATATTGAAAGATTAGAATTCAGGCAGTAAGAATAAAAATTTTTTACCTGAGAATATTTCAGTTAATGTTTAAAAATTTTATAAAAAAGTGTATTTACCTATGAGTAATAAAACAGGGTCATATTTAAATTAACAATAAAGCTCACTAAGATTGTTCAGTTGTCCAATAAGACAAGATCAAAATTTAAAAGTTACTTTTAGGACCTAACCCAGAGTAAAATGGTAGTATAAAAAATTCATGGTCCTTAAAAATAGGCACTGTATTGTTCACCTTTACATTAGACATAATGCATAGTAAAATGCCTTGAAAATCACATACATTGGGGTGGCTAGGTAGTGCAGTAAATAGAGCACAGGCCCTGGAGTCAGGAGGACCTGAGTTCAAATACGGCCTCAGACACTTAAAACAAAAACTAGCCGTGTGACCTTGGGCAAAGTCACTTAACCCCAACTGCCCTCCAAAAAGCAAAAAGAAAATCACGTACATTTAAATATTTACTGAATGAATTAACCAAAAATTAATATTGAAGCCAAGTTTAAATCCAGACATACAAGGAATGCCCTACCAAAAGAATCCAAATCCAATAAAATGGTAAAATCATATTGTTTACTGATTTTTAAAAGGTCTTCTTACCCATTACTTCCCTAAACTATAGAAATGCTTTATTTATCTACGATGTTGCAGGAAGGAGACATTCCATAATTGAATTTTTCAGATAACTGAAGCTTAACCCCTTCTAAACACTAACATTTTATTCTTAAACATTTTAAAACAGAAACCTCTCTGAAAGGACATCTCTTGTACCTTTAAAGGAAGATACTGCATATAATTTAGCCTTTTTTGGATAGCTTAGGTTCTTCATTTCACCTCATTTATTCTATATCTAAGTAGTCCCTAATTATATTTCCCAGCCATCTTGCCTCAGTATCATGCGGGTGCTCTATCTCCTTACACACACCTTTCTAGCTCTAGAGTCATAATCAAATCAATACTGCCATCGATATATGGAAAGGCCATGTCAATCTACTTCCCTATGGCTCCTTTTACTATCTTTTAAACTTTTTTCTGATGCCTGAAACATATTTTCTCTTGGAATTTCAAGACTCAGATTTCAAGTGCTACCTTTCCCATGAAGCCTTCCTAGACTGACCTCCCAAGGTGCCAGCATCCTACTTTCCAAAACTATCTTGTATTCATCTTCAGTATATTCTGTACATACTGACATAATCCCATCTATCCCATCAGAATGTATGCTTCTTGAGAACAGAGACTGTTTCATTTTTGTCCATGCATCCTCAGTGCTTAGAGCCTGACACGTACTACTATGATAAATGCTTGCTCACTGATCACAGACCTAAGGAATAGGTTCTTAAATAAATATAGAAACCTCGGGTACTCAAGGAGAAATAGCAGGAGAATCCTTTAAAAGGAAATACAATCAAAGCAATGAAAAATATCTTGCTAAAAAGCACAATCATTCTCCTTTCTCATTTTAAAAAAGATATAATCAACATTACCGTGAGAATAAAAGCAGAAAAAACTATTTGGAATTATGAAGCATTAGATAAAATTTTTATAAGAAAACACCTTTTACACATTTACTGAATATCTAGTATGAACGAATAAAAAGCATTTGTTAAATCCTTAACATGTGCCCAGCATTGTGCTAAGAGCCAGGGATGCAGGCACAAAAGTGACAAAGTCCCTGTCCTAAAGGAGCTTTCATTTTAACAAGGGAGATGCTCATAGAGAAATGATGTACCCTCTCCAGAGGCCATGGTAATATGATTTTATTACCTTTATCAGAGAAATGGGAGATGGGGGTGGGGTGAAGAGATAGAGGTACTTTAAGGGATTCCAATAGTCAAGACTTAAGACATTTGGAATACCCTGTATAAGTGTACCCACCTGTGAGTTGGGAATGGCTCACGTTTCCTAATTAAAATGAAAACTTAATGAACTACTTTTAGTGACCAGTCATTCTTGCTTACTCAACTGCATAGTACCTGCATAAGTAATAAAACAGGCAAAGCAATTAAAAGTTGACCTACAATGATCATCAGCAACAGATTATTTGTTAAAATTCTCACTACCTTCACAAAGCTTTCTCTACTCTCTACCTCAAATAACACAATCCCCTGCTTAATTAACTAAACTGCTCAATGACCAGGAAATTGCTGAAGCAAATATTAGGGAAGTGATTAATTTTTTTTGCTACTGTAACCTTAGTGGTAAATAGACATTCATATTTATATACTTATTTAGTTTGGACCTAGACTGGTCAGAAGTTAAATGTCTCGCTGCCTGGACAGACAACTAAAATTATTGCACCTTAGAAGTTCAAGTTAATAGTATTTAAATAAAGGTGATTTGCTTTGAATTCTATTTCAGCTGCGAGTACTGGAAAAAGCCAGATGAGATAGAAGAAAAGCATAGATTCTTCTATTTGCCTCTTGAAATCCCATTCCAAATTGAACAAAAAGTACAAGGTACTATTGGGGAATTTAAAAAGTAATGAAGATTTAGAGAATATAGAGAATTATATATGTACATATATGTATATACTTATAATTTTAGCAACTACTTTAGAACAGCATGATATGTTATTGGGAATTTTATCAGTAGGATTCTTTATAGCTGAAGTTGTCATAATATGAGGTTCTTCAATGAAAAACTGAATTTACTGTATAGAAATAGATGATTGAGTACAATAAATCAACATGCATTACTATGTTCCAGACATTTGCTAGGTTCTGGATATGCAAAGGAAGGCAAAAACAGACTGTTCCCTCAAAGAGCTCAAATTCTAATGGGGAGATATGTAAATAAATAAATAAATGCAAGATATTTATAGAATAGACAGAAAGTAACCTTACAGAAGTCACTAGAAAAGCTGGAAGACCAGGAAAGGTATTCCTCAGAAGGTGGAATCTGAGTCAGAGAAATTATAAGGCAGAGGTGAGGAAGGAGAGCATTCCAAGTGTGGTAAACAGCCAACCATTTCAAAAGCAGGGAGAGAGGTGATGAATAGAGAGTCACCTAGTAGAGCTGGAAGCTAGTGTGTGGAGGGAAGTAAAAGACTAAAAAGGTAGGAAGAAACCAGGTTAGGAAGCAGAAAGGAACAGGGAGAGCCTGGAGTTTAACGAATAAGGAAATGACATAATCAGACCTATCCTTTAGAAAAATGACTTAGGCAACTGATTGAGTCCATTAAAATTTATGCTGCTTTAGAAACATCACGTTGGCAACTGAGTCCATTAGCACTTGTTACATAACCTCAACCAGAACTTGCTGTGGCAAGGCAATCCTTTTTACACTGACCTTATTCATGCCTCTCAGGACAACTATACCAAACTCTTTCATCTTTCTTCAAGCCTTTGACCACTCTCCAGAGCTCCCCCCCCCTCACTCCCCCCTTCTTGCTCCAGCGCATGCTCACTAACAGGGTGGTATCTTCCAAGGCTCTGTTCTGGGCCCACAGCTCTCCTCTACATATGATCTCACTTAGTGACCTCATCAGTTCCCAAGAGTTCATTTATCTTGACACATATCACTCCCAGAGTTACATATCCAGCCCTAGTCTCTTTCCTGAATCTGGCATCACCAATTGCCTTTGGATACTGAACTCAAAATGTCCAAAATTGAATTGATTATCTGCCCCCCTTCTCCCTTTCTCAACTTTCCTTTTACTGTAGAGTCACCCAGGCTGGTAAGCTAGGTGTAATCTTTGACTTCTTACTTACTCTTATCCCATATATTCAATCCATTGCCTTATGTGGTCATTCCCACCTTCACAACTCACAAAGCTACCTCTCTAGCATAGGCCTTCATCACATCTTGCCTGGTCTATTAAAATAGCCTTGTAAAGGGGCGGCTAGGTGGCACAGCAAGTAAAGTGCTGGCCCTGGAGTCAGGAGGACCCGAGTCTGGTTCCGGCCTCAGACGCTTAACACCCACACACAAAAAAACTAGCCTTGTAACCTTGGGCAAGTTACTTACCCCAACTGCCCTCCAAAAGGCAAAATAAAAATAAAATAGCCTTGTAATTGGTATCCGTGTTTCAGAGTGTCTTCCTCTTTTGAGGAAGTGTCTCCCTTCCAATACCTCTTTGACTTTATGGCTAAAATCATTCCTTAACTCACTCTTTCACCTGACTCAAAAACTCCATTGGCTCCCTATTAGGAAGGAAATATGTATTTAAGTTCCTACTGTATGTTAGTGTGCTAAGGAAGGGCTTTATCAATATTATCTTAGATCTTGATCCCCATAACAACCCTGGGAGATAGGTGCTATTACTTTCAGGATCAAATATAAAGTCCTCTGTCTGGCATTTAAAGCTCTTCACCACTTTTTCCCCTCCCCCTTTTCAGTCTTCTTAACATCTTATTCTCTTCCCCTCACCCACAATCCCTTGTTGTGCCTTGCATACAATATTCCATTTCCAAACTTTGTATCTTTGCATTAGCAGTTGGTCCCCCTGTTGCAAATGCCCTCTCTCTTTACCTCTTCTGTCTTTTAGCATCCCTGTCTTCCTTCAAGGCTCAGTTCAAATGCCATCTTCTGCAGAAAGCCTTTCCTATGCCACTACCAACTAACTCAAAACTCCTTGAAACTCCCTTCTTTGCCAAACAACCATGTCTAAGGTTCTGTGCCAGGCTTTGGAGATATAAAGACAAAATATAAAACAGACCCTGGTCTCAAGAAACTTACATTTCATAGAAGTTGAAGGAAGGAAAGGAAATATTTATTAGGTACCTCCCAAGTACCAGACACTATGATAAGCGATTTACAAATATCTCAATTAATCTTCACAACAACCCTGAGAAGTGGGTGCAATATTATTATCCCCAGTTGAAGAAACTGAGGAAGATATAAATGACTTGCCCAGGGTCACACAACTAGGAAGTATGTGATACCAAATTTGAACCTAGATCTTCCTGACTCTAGGTCCAGAGCTCTACTGTACCACCTAATTGCTCCTAAGAAGGATATAATATATACATTAGTAAGTATAGAACAAAGAAAATAGAAGAGGATGGACCACTAACATCTTGTGTGTGTGTGTGTCTGAGACAGAGAGAAAGAGAGAATGAGAGAGAGAGAGAGAGAGAGAGAGAGAGAGAGAGAGAGAGAGAGAGAGAGAGAGAGAGAGAGAGAGACTGAGATCAGGGAAGGCTTCAGGTAGGATGTAGCAATGCAACTGAACCTTTGAAAGAGAGTGATAAGAAGGGAGTGAATTCTAGGATGGACTGTACAAAGGCAGAAAACAGAGTGCTGAGTTCAAAGGACACCTAGAAGTCCAGTTCATCTGGTGATTAAATGACACGAGAAAGAGATGGGCTGTAAATGTCAGACTAAAAAATATTTTTTATCCTTTAAGCAATGGGGAGTCACTGGAAATTTCACAAAGAAAAATGGTCAGCATTTGGCCTTAGGAAGACCATCTTGGCAGCTGTGTGAAGGATGGATGGGAAAGGAAAGAGACTAAAGGCAATTAGCTGACATAGTGGCTAAAGACCTGGACTTGGAGTCAGGATGACACAAGTTCAAGTCTGACCTCAGACACTTACTAGCTGTGTGAGCCTGGACAAGTAAGTCACTTATGTCTTCCTCAGTTTTGTGAAGATAAAATGAGATGATATTTTTTCAAGCACTAGCATAGTGTCTGGTACATAGCAGACACAATCAATGCTTGTAAGGTTTGGAGTATTCTTGGCAAAGATACTGCAGTAGTTTGCTGCTTCCTTCTCCAGCTCAATTTGCAGATGAGGAAACCGAGGCAAATATGGTTATATGATCTGCCCAGGGTCACACAGCCAAGCGTCTGTGGCCAGATCTGAACTCGGGAAGATATTTCTTCCCAAGTTCGGCCCGGTGCTCTATCTGCTGTAACTAACCTGATTTAGAAACAGTGGAAATCAATTAAGAAGCTATTACAGAATCCAAGAAAGGTGGTAAAAGGCCTAAATGAAATTTGTGGCTCTACAAGGGGAGGGATATCAGAAATGTTAAGAAAGTGAAATCCTGAAGAATAACTTTAAGAAGTTATGAGGAAGATGGTGATATTTTCAATAGAAACAGTGAAGGAAGGTAGTGAGTTTACCAGGGAAGATAAAACTTCCACTTTGCATATGCTGATTTTGAGATACGTATAGGGACCACATAGGAGCTTTTCAACAGGCACTTGAAACATTATTGGAATTCAGGAAAAAATAAGATTGGATATGTAGAACTGAAAGTCATCTATTTAGAGATTATACTTGATTGATGGGAACCGATGAGATCTGGGATAGGCCATACTAAGACAGAAGAGGGCCCTTCATAGAGTCCTGGGGAGAAGATATAGCAAAGGAACCTGAGATTGAATGATAAGGAAAGTGGGAGAAAAACAGTGTCATAGAAACCATGGGCAGAGAAGTATTCAGGAGGAAGAGTTGGTCAAAGATATCAAAAACTGCAAAAAGTTCAAGCGGTGTGAGAGTTAAGAAAGATGATTAGATTTAGTAGTTAAGAGACCACTAGTAACTCTGAAGAGAGTGATTTCATTAGAGTAGATGATCAAAATCCTGACTTGTAAAGGTATGAGAAGAGAGTGGGTGGAAAATTAATAGAAACACTTAGGTGAGGCAGAAAAGAGGAACAGAAATATATGGAAAAAAACTTGAGGGATATAACCATCAAATGAGTTTTCTAAGGCTAGGATAGACCCGAGCCTATTGGCTCTTTCTCTAAGCAGGGAAAGAGCCAAAAGAGGGGGTGAGTGGGGGTGGAGGGAGTAGGATGGATGTGGAAAGGGAAGAGAGATAGGAAGATAGTAATAAACAATGAGGAAGAGAGGGGACTTACATGCAAAGTTTACTTGGGGAAAGAGAAAGGGACTTTTCTTCAGAGATAGAAAAAAAAAGGAGAGGACTGATCGGGCTAGAGAAGGGTTCCTGGAAATCTCAAGTGAATGGTCTCTTTTCTCAGTAAATAAGAGGTGAAGAAAATCTGCCGGCCAGAGTGGGAGGTAAGTGTGACATCACACTATGTTTCATCTCCTTTTCTTTAGTGGTTTATATTCTTTCTCCCTTTAACCCTCAATTGAGAATATTCCATAATGCCAGATACTAGAGGTTAACTGGTGGCACGGTGGAGAAGGTGCAAGGCCTGAAGTCAGGAAGACCAGAGTTCAAATTTAGCTTCAGACACTTACTACCTGTGTGATCCTAGGAAAGTCACTTTACCTGTTTGCTCCAGTTTTCTCAAAAGTAAAATGGGAATAATAATAGCACCTACCTCACAGGGTTATTGTGAGGATCAAATGGGATATTTGCCTGGCACATAGCAGGCACTTAATAAATGCCTGTTTCCTCCCCTGCCTTAGTCACCTCCTTTCTCCAGAAAACTCACCTAATTATCATCAAATATTACTTCTATATTAAAACATCTAAAATATACATGCTCCTGATAATTGGTACTTAATAAATGCTTCCTGACTGTATCTTTGGTGGTAAATAAGGTAAAACTCAGTTTTGACTGATTATGGAATTCATTCAGGAGGCTTTGTAATGTTCTCCGGGGCTGATGTAATCTACACAAATTCATGTACAAATAGAGACATTTGGAGCATCTCACCATCTATAGAAAGGTCTATATGGAATCTGTGCTGAACAGCCTTCATGATGGTGGCAAAAACCTCTGGTGAATATGTTTCTCTGTTTTATGCCATGCTTGATGATAACAGAGACTAGTACTGTTATGTCTGCCGTTTTATTTTTCAAGAAATCTCAGATGATTTTGACATATGCGTGGAAGACATCTTATTGGAGGAGAGAGAGCCTTTAAAGTTGTGTTTTAGTTTACTGAATTGCTTTATTTTTATAGTCAATAGGATAGTAAACAAATATATCAAGGACAATTGAAATATGCCCCTACAAAATTTTCACAAGAGTAATGTAAAATGTATGTGGCGTTGAGCATTTTTGATGAATGTCTAAGAAGGAAATATCTAGGTTTTCACAAACATTTGCTACAGATCAGAACTTTGCAGTTACACATTTCATTTAAAGTAATAGAGAGTATTTGGTCCTTGATATATTTACTTGTTTATTTTTCTCAAAAGTAATAAGACTTGAGATTTTCTCCAAGCTGTTGCTAAATTTGCCCTTTTTTCAGATACCTTAAGAATCGATCCCTCAATACCCTGAACAACTGTGTAGACTCCCTCCATGTAGTCTTGTTCTTCCCACCAATAGCTTCTTTTAGAGCTATTTCTAGTTCCTCATAAGGTAATATGCTACCAAGGGTTGTGATGTTAAGAGTCCAAAAGAGGTAGATTCTATTGTCAATGACAGAGAAAAAAATTTTACATAAAAGATGAGACGTAATAAAGGAAGGAAGCCTCAGTGGCTAATTAGAAATGGGAAAAAGTTGCAAGGGATGAATGAAGGAGAATCCTTTATTTCAAGTCTGGGTGACTGGGAAAATGATGAAATTACTGATGAAAAATTTAGTTTCAGATACGCTAAGTTTGCATAGACCATACAGGACACAAAGATGGCGATGTCTAATAGGCAGTTAGAGATATGAGTCTGAAGTTCAGAGAAGAGTTTAGGGATGGGATGGAAATTTGGGGATTACCAGTTATAGCTGATGAGTTTTCCAAGGAGAACACATATATAAAGAAGAGAAAAGGCTAAAATTAATATCCAGACTTGGGTTTAATATCCTAACAGAAGAAAACTGGCAAATTTTCTTATAAATGTAAAACATCCTGTAAGGGCTATAAATAACATACTAGACCGCTGCATACCATTATTTAGAGATATAATAGACTGACTACTGGCTGTCAGTTGTCCATTGCTTTTGCTTCTACGACAGGTTCCTGAGATATAGTTGTGAGTTCCAAGGTGCCTAATGTAACTTGGTGCAAATATTGATGATGTCACACTACATTACAGGATTTTCTGGCCTAAACTCTTCATCCCTGGGATGATTTTGATAGTATCTAAGACCACTCTGGGAATGTAAGGAAGAAGAAATAAATAAAGCCTAAGAGAATTTTAGTATCTGCTAATTTTCCAGTATTCTGTTAATTTATCACCATTAGGAAGGTAAAATATAGTACCTAGGATAGGGAATGTTTAGAAAAAACACTCTTCCCTGGAGATTGGGGCTTTCATCATGTATTGTTCAGTCATTTCAGTTATGTCCGACTCTTTGTGACCCCATCTGGGATTTTCTTGGCAAAGATCCTGGAGTGGTTTGACATTTCCTTCTCTATCTCATTTTACAGATGAGGAAACTTGAGGCAATCAGGGTTACTTGCCCAGGGTCACATAATGTCTGAGGCCAGATGTGAACTTAGAAAGATAAAGTCTTCCTGATTTAAGACCTGGCACTCTATGTACTGTGCTATTTACCTGCCCATCATATGTTCTTTATTAAATTTTTATGTTATCACAGGTATACACAAAATTACAGCATCTTTGTTGTCTTGAGCTAACTATGACTTAGCCAAACACCACTGAAAGTAACTGGAGGCTACAATGACCAATCTTTATCTAATAAAAAGAACACTTAGCTAGGATGCAAGGGAATTGGGGTTTTGCTGAGGCTCTTCCACCAACCATCTATATGTTCTCTGGGTAGATTATTCAATTCCTCTATCATGATTTCTCTGCCTATAAAAAGGTATATTAAGTGAGATAATGCATGTAAAATGTTTTGTAAATATTCAAGGGCTCTACAAATGTTAACTATTATACTGTCATCTATTTTTATCTACCTTACTATAAATCCAAACTTCAATGGATTCTTGAGTGAATATTCACTCTTTTTTTTTTTTTGCCTTTTGGAGGGCCACTGGGGTTAAGTAACTTGCCCAAGGTTACACGGCTAGTATTTTTGTGTGGGTGTTAAGTGTCTCAGACCGGAACCGAACTCGGGTCCTCCCGACTCCAGGGCCGGCGCTTTACTCACTGCGCCACCTAGCCGCCCCTAATATTCACTCTTTTGATACAGACTGTATGTAACCTATTCATGTTTTCTCATTTTCAAGATTCTTTTTCATGTTGTTTCATATGTCCTCCATAGAAGATCTACCCAAGACACAGAAAGCCTTCCGCTAAGTGTTTCTTATGTTTTGTGGACACGAATACAGGATGTCCTTTAATTAATTATCCTTTGTTCTTGCTATATGACTAGCCCATTACCTCCTTAGTCATAAATTTCCTTGATAATAACTTAGCAGCCCAAACTGGACTATCATAAGGGGAAAAAATGGGATCAGAGATACAAAATGCTTTTAAAATTTTTCTGACTTTGAAATTCTATGATTTAAAGTTATAAAAATGAAAGAATGAAGTCTGAATTCATTGCTTAAACAAAGCAAAAAAGAGAAAAATAATTTTGCATATATCCTTGTATATTACCATTTTTATTATAGTTTTATTTGGGGGAATAAAAACTCAAGGACATTCTTACAAAACAAGGGCTCATCACATTTCCAATGGGTATTTTAATAAACCTGGGAGGGTAAAAAAAAAATAGCTGTATGAAGATGTTGTATCTATCAGACTATTATAAGAGTCAACAATACTCTTGAAAGGCATCAGTGGATAGAAGGAACACATAATTTTAAAGAGTGCTTTGATCATCAGGAACATAATAAATCACTTAATAGAAATTGATTACCATTGCTATCAACTGAAAAAAAGGTTAGAACTGAAACTAGGAATCCTAGAAGAATGTAAAATTACACAAAGGGTAAGTACACAAAATTTATCTTATAGTACTTTTGATTACATCTCCCTCAAAGCCTTTTTATTTTGTCTTACACTTTTAACATGTATTTATGACTTGCTAGGTACTTCCCCACCCCTGACATAATTACCTGTGTTCTTTCTTTTGAAGGCCCTCTTTTTGAGTCATTAAATGGATATCAATCACCATTTCCTACAGTCATTTGAGCAAATCCTCCCATTTCTTCATTCATCCTATATGCAGCTGTCAGATAAATGTTCCTCAACTATTTCTTTTATTATGTAGCTTCTCTACTAAAGAGTCTTACTGAATATTGGATCAAGTTCAAAAGATTAATGGTATTTTTAAAAGTCTTTCATAATCTAGATCACTTTTTCAAACCGTCCCCAGTTACAGGAGTCTCTACTTTGTATAGCCAATGCATGAGTCATGTTCATTCCTAGTCTAATACCTTTGTTGGGATTATCTCCCAATTCTACTTTACCAATTCCAATCTCAATATCAAGGATCATTTCCATTTGCTACTTCCTACACAAAAGCTAGCTACTCCAATGTACATTCATATTTCCTTTTTTTAGAATTCCTAGTGATACAAAGAGTGAGCATTAAAATATTACTTTTTTTCACCATAGGAGCAACAGTGTTTTATATAAACATTCTGTACAGATTTTAAAATGGAAGGTATAATTTTCTGCTTCAATATAATAAAAACCTTGAGTTTTTCAAAATGTTTCTTTTTTAGAGGAAAAATGAAGTACCAACATAAATAAAGTAAAAATTCAAAAGAAATACTAAGGTCAACCAGCTGTAGTTCAATCAGATGCTATATGAATAGCAGCAGGTTTAAGTCCAGGTTCTAGAAAAGGGGTTGGAGAACTTACTGATTTTTCTAGCCACTTAATATCCTTGTGGGAATATTGGATAGCAAGGGTGAATAAGTGTGGCAAGACTTCTACCACCATTTTATAGTTAAGTTACAAAAAAATAATCCTGATTGCTCCCCTGTTTCATCCCCTAGATTTCTGAAGATACCATCACAGCTAACAAGCTCACAATGGTACAGTTGCTAGAGGGAGGGAACTGGATAAACAGGGAGGCAAACTGAGGCCAAGCAAGGAAAAATATGGGAGGGAGAACTGGGAATGTATCTTCCTATTTACCCTTCACAAGATGTCACAAAGTCAAAACCAAGGCAAGAACCAAAACTTAATACCTGCTAATCTGATGCTATTCACTATTAATCATAGTATTTTCTTACTCTTAGAATATAAAAAGATATTGAACAATATTATCATTTCACATTTGCATGTCCCTTTCATATTGTTAAAAGTAATTATTTCATTTTATCCATGCCAAAAACCCATAAGAAAGGTATAATAATTATAATAATCATTTTAGGGAAGAAAAAACTGAGGTACAAGAGATTCTAGCTCTATAACATAAGCTCAATGAAGGTAAGTTTTATATTTGTATCTGTAACACCTAGCAAAGTACACATTGCTTTTTGCCTTCTAAGCCCACCTCACTAATTTTTGGTCTTCTCTTTGCTTTCAATGCGCTTCTACTCACTGTTAACCTTCCCTTCCATTCCCCAAAGGTATGTCATCTTAGAGAAGCAAATCTTGAGTGAACAGTAAGGTCAAGGTGTTTTTCTTCATGTGTAAAAAACTTTTGATTTTAGAATCTTGGGAAGGAACCTCAGGAAGATTCCATGATGAAGATTCCTTCATACAGTCATAAGTTGCTTTTTCTTTCACAGCAGAGAAAAGCTCTTATCCCTTACTTCTATTCCTAGACTGTACAATTAGATAATCAATGAGTTGACTGCAAGACAGTTAAAAGCAGGGACTGTTTTTTGCCTTACATTCTACCCCCAGTGCCAGTATAGAGCTTAACATAGAGTAGGTGCTTAATGTTTAATTGACTAAAAACCCCTGAAAATCTTTATTTATTGACAACAAAAACTAGAAGAAATCTCTCTATAGATGTCCTGTAGTCTTAACAGTCCTAAATGGCATAGTCAAAAATCAGGATTAGATTTTAGGTGGAAGCTTCTCTTCTATACATCAGTATTAGATTTAAAAACCTCAAGACACTTGGCAATATAATGAGAAGAACTCATTCTACTGTATTTTTGTCCCTTGATCTCTACGTTGTTATTTCTATTCCATACACTCTTCTCTTAATCCCTGATCTTTCCCTGCTCCCCTAAAAATACTAGCTATTGCTCTTGGGGTCAAAGTAGAATACTGAGCTACTTAGAAATATGCATATAACTCTCATGTACACTTACAAAGGAAGCTGCTCCTCAAATGTTTAACAGTGCCCTGAGCTGGTACAAATCGAATGAAAAACCACTCTGGTGGAAGCAAAACCACTTCAGTCACAATAATTCTGACTCCTATTTCTATTTCTATCTATGTTAGTACAAGGCTACTTTCAAATTTTAGGCAAAACCTTTGTTATACAAAGATGACTCTTGTTGGCCTTTTGTTTTTAAAAGTAGTATTACTGGCTGTCTAGTGGTACAAAATATAGAAAAAAATAAAAACACCCAGGAATCTAACAGGGTATTAAAGTATCCAAATTCATCACAATCCTCGGGCTGTTACAGTTGCATGAAATTTTGAAAGATTTGCCCAAACCCACTCTAATGGATACCAGAGGCTGTATAATGCTATGTTAGGAACACCGATTCAGAAGATTTGGGTTTAAATCCTTTTTCTGAAATCAATTATGTGATCTTGGGTAAGTGACATAACCACTGGGCTGCAGTTTCCTTATCTGTAAAATGGAGATGATAGTAAAACTTGCACAATTTCCTTCAAAGAATCTCAGGGAGAGAAAAGAACTCATGGATTATCTATACCTGGCCATGTAGTTTTAACCATACCTGAATAAGAATCCTCTCTATAAAACAGTAGCCTGAAGCTCTCTAGTGAAATAACTTCTTACTTCCTGAAACAACCCATTCTCCTTTCGGATTACTATTATTCTAAGGAAAATTTTTCCTTACATAAAACCTAAATTTCTTTCTCTGTAAGTCCTACCCACCGTTCTTAATTTTTCCTTCTGCAGTCAGGGACAAGCTTAATCCCTTTCCCCATGACAATTCTTCTCACACTTGAAGAAGACATCCATTGTGGTGCCACCTAAGTTTTTTTTTTCCACTTCAGTATTTTTAAATGCCTACAATATATTCTGGGCACTGCGAGTGCAAAGACAAACATGAAACAGTTTTTGTCCTCAGAGAACTTACAGTCTGCAGGGAGAGACAACATGTACATATAAAAGTATATATAAGAAAATAAAAACAAAGCAATTTGGGGGTGGAGGTGAGGAAGGCAGCAGCATGTGGAGTAGCTAATAAGAAAGGTCTCATGTATAAAGCAGCATTTGAGCTGAGCTGTTCTCAAGGCTACACACTCTCAGTTCCTTCTGTTCTAGCCATCTAGATCTTTCTGAATTCTGACTCACCCACTGTTGTTACTTATTTTACTTATTTCTGAGTCATTTGTAAATTTGATGAGCATGCAATTTATGCTCTTAACCCAATCATTGATAAAAATGGCTAAATAGCAAAGGTCAAGCATAGATCTCTGTAGCACTCTATCACAGACAGACCTCTTCCCAAGTTGCTGTGAGGAAAGCACTTTGTAAACCATAGGAACTATATAAATATCAGCTATTAGTATTATTGAGTTCTACTCTATCTTATAAATTACACTGCAGGGATGTCATCCAAGAAAATCTGAGATGACACAGAAACCTATTTCTAGCCATTTGAAAATGTAATGTATACTACCTTGGGTGACACTTTAGACAATATATATTGAAATTATACATATATTGAAAATTTCTTCATCAAAAATTCCTTATTTTTATTTTGAGTGCTGTAGTGATCATGCCTTGCCTATTTGTAATCCTGCAAAAAGTTCATATAAATGCCAAATTAAATTGAGATGAGCCAGGGATATGAATCAACACAAAGTTAGGTCTGGAATAGCCTTAGGACACCCTTAGTCTAAATGATTCTTCTGAAACCCTGTATGGTTTCTGTATGATCTAAGGTAGGTTTGAGGATTCCTAGGATACCCTGAAATGAATTCCAATGCAAATTTAAATAGTCTTCTGAGGTCCTCCAGATTTTGTAACTACTTAAATTAGAAATGGAATAACATTTGGGGTACAGGAATAGAGTAAGTATATTTGATCTCAGGTATTAGTTATTATACCCTCTCAGCAAAAATAAATAAATAAATTAGGAAGATACTCAAGTGTTGATCTTTCTGTCTGTGACAGTAACATCCTTTTAACTGTCATTAAATTATAAGGTATCTGGACTTAAATTGGCTGGGGGTGGGGAGGGAAGCACAACTACCAGCATGAGCAGATTTTCTTAAATTCTAGGAAGTGACTGTAGTCTATATAAATAAAGAATTCAGATGTTGATGAACCCAAACCATTTTTGTTTTCAGCATGATTGAATCTATAAACAGTATTTTCACTAAAATTTGTTCATAGTGTTAGGGTAATCATTTCTGATTCCTTTAAAAAGGGTGCAATGAGACAGCAAACAAGCCGGAGCAGAGAAGATACTGAGTAGAGAGGAAGGAAACTTTGATCCTAAGCCTGACTCTTTCAAGTAACTAGCTGTGGTCTTACAAGCCTTACATTAACTTCTCTGGGCTTCAGGTAACCCAACAGTAAAATGAGGGAGTTGGAATAGCTGATTTCTAAGATCATTTTAGTTCCAGCATTAACTTAATGTTAATGTTCTTTAATGATGCACATTGAAATGAGAAAAATTCAAAAGTCCAATTTAAGTTCTTCCAGTTGGTAATCGAAATTTACCTTTTAGTAAATTAGTACCTTTCCTCTTAAAAGCCTCTTCATACTATGTCTTCTCCAACTAATACAGTATTATGGTTTTCTGACTGGCAAGTGAAACACTGGCAACATTTCAAATAGTTTTCTATCTGTATCACTGGCAGGAATAGAGATGCTCAAATTTTTGCTCCAGAGCACCAAGGAAGAAGAAACTGGGGGAGGGAGGAATCTATAACTTTAAAGGCTAATTTTCAATCGTAAGACCAGTGAATTGAAAAACATGCATGCTATCTTTGCTGTGATGTAGGAATTAAGTACTCTTTACCACACAAGTAAAAGAAAAAAACCCCAGGGCTAGAAAAATTCATTATAACTTATACAAGATCTCATACCTTTTCGAACTTAATAGCCCATTGATATAAGCATGTTATTATGACATTCAAATACACATTTGGAGTAGTAAATACCTACAAGCAATCAAAATGGGTGCATATTATGAACATCATCAATGAATGCTCACTTGAATTGCTGTAATACCTTGGATTCAACTACTAGGTCTCAAAGTAGTTTTGCTTAAAAATTAATAAGGAAAAACTAAGTTTTAAATCAATGCCATTTAGTGTACTTTCGGCCCTTATGCCTTACATTATTCCACTCATTTAGACTCACCTTAGTCCAAGGATGTGCCTTAATCTGAGGAAATTTGAATTCAGTGTAGTTTGGATTCATTTCTCGAATTTGCTCTCGCGTTGGCGTTCCCAGGACCTAAACAGAGAAAATAAATTCTTTATATAGTCTATAGAAGTTGAAATATACTCATTATTTTGTAACACATGCTAAACTGAGAAAGTGACTTAAATTACACTGACACACAGCTGGTTAAATAAAGCAGACATAATAAAAGGCTTTTAATTTCTAACTGGTTGCAAATTTTATTATGTGTTGCCTCCTAGGAAGCATCCCTAAAGACAAATAATACTGATTTAGGATTTGAAAATTAATTCATAAAAAAGTTAGGTCATACATGTTTGCAAATACTTGTCCATCATCTGTTCTCAAATAAACCCGAAAGCTGTCAGAATTCTCTTTCTCTTCACATAATTTGCTTATTTGTAACAAATGGGATTACCATTTGTCCAATAACAATCTCTCAGCTGACTTCTAACTGGCTGAGACATCTGAATCCATAATTCATTCATCACTTTAAGAGTTGCTGGGTAAAGGTTAACATTTCAGAGATATGAGAAGGAAAAGGGGAAACAGTTAGTTAAGGACAGGGAAAATTAAGGAGAAACTGGGGAGTGCTCCTGCTTCCAAAGCAGAATAAAAAGGAAGACATGTGAATAAACTCTAGCTAAGACCAAGGAAAAAGTGAAACAGCTAAGACTGCATGAAATAGTCCTTCCAAGTATTTTTGTCATGCAACTCTTAGCAAACTCTTTTCGATTAAAGAGCCACCCAATGTGCTGGTAGCTTTCTGGTTCCTTAATATTTCATGAAAAATGTGTGTAGCCTACCTGTTGTCACTCATTCTTACTAAATACATAGCTTTTCTAATTACACATCTTGATGCTTTTTAACACCATTTTTTCAATGTGAGTCATCACTGGCAATATGCTGAAACATACTTATACTTACCATTTATCTTATTTCACTTTGAGTCATCTACAACTTTGACTTTTTCAATATTGCGGTGGGAAAAAAGAGTGGACTAAAAAAGATGGGATTCTGTGGCAGTGAGCAGTTTAGGACCTCTGAAATCACTGTATAATTTCCCAGCTTTAATTTTTGCTTCCATTAAATTATGTGCCCAGCTAGCCTGAGCTATATGCATTTTTCATCTACTTAAAAAAGTTTTATTGATGCCTTATTTCTAACAACTCAACTAGTTTCCAATCAAATCCTTTCATAAGAAAAGTTGCACACAACTCAAAAGACATAGCAACCACCTGGAAGTATATACAACATAAAAAAATACCCAGTTTCCCAATTCAGCACCAAGAGTTGGGAAATAGGTTTATTATTATTTATCCTGTATATGCACTTAGGTCTTCCAAGACAGAATATAAGCTTCCTGACAGCAAGGTCTGCTTTGTTTTTGTCCAAAGCCTAGTATAGAGTAGGCACAACAATCAGCTTCTTATCTGACTAATCTGCTGCTCCCTAGGAGGAAGACAGTTTACTGCAATGGTATTACTTTCTTTCATATTACTTAAGTCATTGCATATATTATTGCCTTGTTTCTACTTTATTTACTCAGAATTAGACAGAGAAATCCTCATGTTTCTTATTCTTTGTAGCAAAATAATATTCTATTATATTCATATACCAGGTTTGGTTTAGCAGTTTCCCAACTGATGGGTACCCACCTTTGCAGCTGTCTGCTAATAGGATATAAAATCCTTGAGGGCAGTGACTATTTCACTTTATCTGTATCTCTAGAGCCTGGCACATAATAAGACTTAATAAATGCTTGTGGGTCGACTGCTACCATAAAGAATGCTGCTAATGTGATTTTGCTACCTATGGGATCTCCTCAGTATACCCAGTTGTGGTGGCATTAGGTGAAAAGGTGTTAACAGTTTAGTGACTCTTCTCACCCATTCCCCAATTTTTTCCAGATCACTCAGACCAATTCACAGCTCAGTCAACATTATGCCAATGTGTCTATCTCCTCACTGCCCTTCCAACGTGGCCTATTTTTGGCTTTTATAATCTTCGCCAATTTGATACATCTACTTGGTTTTTTGCAATACAGCTAGTTAGGCCAATTCTTCAAATGACTACTGATTTCACCAAGCAGATTTTGTAGTGTTCTGGGTGCTGATGTAGATGTATTACAGCTGAAGTAGAGTCCTATGATTCCTATTTATAAATATTGTTCCTATGTAAACTCATTTTGGGCTTAAATGAGAATGCCACAAACACATCCCATTGAAGCAACTCCAGGGACAGCACGACTATTGTCTTTCCTCTGTTATTAACTCCTCCAGCTGCACTGCATCAATGGAAAGGAAGTCTCTGGCCAAGGGTGGTCTTTAGCATGAAAAGAAGAGTCATAGGTTGGACCTTCTCTGTCATTAAAAATGTTGGCTGATAAATCTTCTGACTTGGGTTTTTAATAATAATGATGATAATAAGCCAAAATCCTTTTGGAAGCTTTCAGGGAATTAAGTTTGTTTAGCTATGGTCGGGAATAGGTATCTCTGTGGATTAAGGTAAGACAGTATGAGAAGGGGTATGAATGTGAATATAGTTTGATTTCATTAGGTAAGTTCCTGAAAAATATATAAAGCTAAAAAAAAGTACACTGAATCAAGAAAAGATCTAGAGCAATGACACAACCTGCTTAAAAATTCCAGTGTCAGGTTCAATTTAATGCAAGAAGTTTATAGGACATAGCCCTACCATATACCAAGTTAATAACAGTTCAAAAATATATAACTTTTAAGTTTATAAAGTATGTTCCCTTTAACAACCCTGTGAGGTAGGCATTGCAAAGAAATAGTCTCAATCAAGGACAAAGAAATTAAAATTTCATGACGCAAAAACACATGATTGGATTGAGTTCCTATATACTGTAATGACCAAGGGAAGACTGCTGCTTTTAATATTAGGACTCTTAAAGTGCTTTTTATTATGCCATAGAGGTCTGCATTTGTTTTCCCTCAAAAATGGATCTCTGAAGTCAAATGGAAAATGATCTGACACATACATTTTTAGCTTATGCACAACTTTTCAGGAACTTACCTAATGTGTAAAGCGAGATCACACCTTACCCCAAAATTCATACACACTCCCTCTCATACTCTCACTTTCATCTAGAGGTACACATCAAATACATTTCTATTTAGGAACCTTTCATCAAATACACAGGACTTACACAATAAAGATTCAGAACAACTATCTTTCTATATTTATGAATCATTCTTCATCAGTGTATTCAATTTTATCATTCCACATATAAATAGCAAGTATAAGCACCAGCAGTACCAGCCCTAGAAAAACCTGCACTAAGGACCAATGAATCTGTCCTTAATTAAGGCAATCAATACAGGAAAACTAAGAGCATAAGATAGGTGGTAAGTAAGGCTGCTGAAAGATCAGTTCACACAGTGCCACAGTCAGACTATCTATTTAACAGTAGCTAAGGTGGCAAGCTGGGCTGAAATAATACTGGAACCCATACTTTTGTTGTCAGGCTCTCTTTCACTTTCTACTTCTTGGTTTCTAACATTTATCTTCACTGAAAGAGACCTAGTCTTTGTAAGGCTAGCGTTATTTTTCTTACTTACCACTGACTCCTACCTCCCTTGCAGATTGGAATCACAGCTAATTCCAAAGACAAGAAGATCCTGTAGAGGAGCTATGGTGCTAGAAGTGAAGTTACTTGGATTAGCAGCTTCATAGTTTCAATCACACTTCTGAATATTTTCAATATTGCTTCAGTCTCTTTCAGTACTTCTGGGGCCATTTTACGATATTCAAAATAAATGTTCAATTTGGGCTATTATGTTGAGAGAATTTCAATTCCCTTCTGCTACAGTAGGGAACATAATCTTTCACAAAAATATAACATTAAAAATAGAAATTCAAATCACAGAATATCCTATATATGCTGGATAAAAGGTTGGGTATTAATGGTACCATGTGTCAAATTAAAGGCTACAGGTTTGTATTTTCAATCAGGGCAACTATTCTACTGGCTCTATGATCCTGGGTTAATCAAAATAGTTTAAGCTCTCTGGGGGACAAGTATTCTATTTCATGAAACCCCACTTATTGTATATTTGCACTAAAGTATTTAAGAGAATCTGCAAAAGAATGTAAAAGGAAAATCTTATAAAGAAAGCCAAATACTATAAAATCCCAAGAGATAGGATACTTTTTGACTTACAAGCTCTTAGGTACTACAATATCATTAACAAATTAATTTTGATGTGTCAAGCAATTTTAGGCTGTGTGAAAAGATTCTTTTCACACAAAGATATTAGTGAGCAAGTGGAATAGAAAAAAATTTCACATTGTGTTTAACCTCTGGCCTCTGAGGAGAAACATGGATTTGAGAAAATTTGCTCACACCTGCAAATCAGAAAATAAACTGCTCCCAACTACAATCAAATCTCTTGTCCATCCCTTAGCACAAGTAAGGAGCTCTCAGTTTATCCCAACTTGTGCTGTTATAGTAGTTGATGTTCCTCCCAGGCCTTTAATTTACTTAACTCTCATTATACAGTTCTCCACTCCACATAATTTACTTATGGGGATGGTCACAACCTTAGTTGTGTCATGATGTGAAGGTTTTCCATTACCCTGTTCAAGAACATTTAAATTCCCTATACATTAAATATCACACAGCAACACTCTTACCATTCCATTTGTCCTATGTTTTACTGGTCCTAAATCTTTTTTTGTTGTTGTTGTTTTGTTCACATTGTGACATTCAATCTCTCTAACCTCTCAGTTCTTTTACAGGTCAACACTTTTATTCTGACTAGAGTTCCTTCCTTCCCTAATCTTGACCTCTTAGTGAACCCACTATAGAAAGCATTCTGGTTTTGAAGTCAAAAGACCTGGATTAAAATCCCGCCCTTTGTACTTACTATGTGTGAGACTTTGGGCACTTAACTGTAACCTCTTTGGGCCTTCATTTGTTCACCCCAAGATACAGGGGGTTGGACTGCATGGATTCTGAGGCTTTCTCTAGCTCTAAATCCATGATACAATGATCTTCTACTCTCAATTTCCTTGCTTCCTTATCCTACTGCCATTCACAGCTTGCCAAACTCCAAACCTGGATTATCCCCTTTCTAACTTCCTTTCTTAGCTCCTCCTATGTGTTGCTGAATAGTTCTGGAGCAAGTTAGTCAGTGCTGATCAGATACAAATTTATGTTATCTAATCTCAACTAGGTCATCACTGAAACAAGGCATTCTTTCTACTCCACCATAACTGATTCTCTATCTCATTTACTACAGCAGATGTTCCAAACTTCTTATATCTCTTTAACACTCTCACAGCAACCCTGTGCCGAATCTCTCAGCCAAGGATCTCACTTTATACTTTACTGGAAAATCATTTACCCCAAGCTCTTTCTTATTTCCATCTCTTCATTTTATGTCCCTCATACCTTCCTTTACTTCTTAAGATGTGGTCTTTCTTCTCAACAGGACTGATTCCTTTACATGTACCCTCAATCTGAGCCCTCCTATTCTCTTAATCAGATTTTCTTTATGAATACACTCTTCAATCTCTTTAGTATCCACTCTATTTATTGGTTTTACCCTGCTGGCTACAAATGTACCCAAGTATCCCCAATTTTTAGACAACTTTTGATAGACTCTACCATCCCTGCTAGCTTAATGGCCTATATCTCTCCTTGCCCACTCAACCTACTGGAAATTTCAGTCTCTGCCTTTACTTTCTCTTAAACCCCTTTGCAATATGAATCCCAACCTCATTACTTAATCGAAACGACTCCCTCTAAATTTACAATGATCTCTAATGACCAAGTCCGGTAGCCCTCTCAATGCTCATTTTTTTAAAGTTCTCTTTAGCATCTGCCAGTTTTGACTTTCTGGATACTCACTCCTCTCAAATACCCTAAAACTGCTGTCTTTTGTGTTTTTTCTTCTTTGTCTCCCCTGTTGTATAGATGTACCCATGACCCACTTACTAACTATAGTGCTGTACCACAACACTTGGTCCCAGGGTCTCTCTCTTTTTTCTCTGCACTCTCTTACAAGGTGATTTTGTGAACCTCTTGTGGGTTCAATTATCACCTCTTATAAAGAGGACTCCTAGACTGATATATCCAGCCCCGGGCTTTCTTCTGAGCTCCAATTTTGCATAATGAATTGCCTAGTGGACATTTTTTAAAATGGGTGTTTAGAAGGCACTCAAACTTAGCATATGCAAAACAGAACTCATTATCTTTCCCTCCCAAACCCATCTGTCTTCTAAACTACCCTATTATTATTATTGAGGACATCAATATACTTCAGTTAGTTACTCAACTCTTCACTTGAACTAATCTCATCATATTCAATCAGTTGGTCAAATTTTGTAATTTCTTTCTCTATAACAGCTCTCAAATTGAGCTCCTTTCCACTTACACATCTACCATTTTAGTTTAGTTCCTTATTAATTCTTGTTGAGACTACTGCAATAGCTTGCAAACTGGTCTCTCTGCCTTAAATTCACTCCCCACTTTAATCTACCCCCTATATAATGATTTTTCCAAATCCAAGTGTGACCATGTCTCTCCTTTGCTCGATATACTCCAAAGCTCCCCATATTACCTCTAGGATAAAATATAAACTCTTCAGTTTTACATTTAAAAGTTCTTCACAAGAAGTCAAAGACAATGAAAATTCCCATCTACAGCAAAGTATTTGAAGTAGAACTTTTTTTTGTGGTAGTAAAGAACTGGAAATAAACTAGATGTCCCTTGACTGTAGAAAAAGTAAACAAAATTATAATACACAAATCTGTAGTGGAATATTACTATTTCATATTAAGAATTGATGACCATGAAGAATAGAGAGAATTCAATATGGGAACGAATGTACAAAAAGAAAGTAGGACCAAGAAAGCAATATATAATGACTAACACAATCCAAAGAGAAGGAACAAAAAATGGAAGCTATATAATTTAAAGACCAAGCTTGGCCTGAGAAGAGTTAAGAAAAAGCCATCTGCCTACCAGCTACAAATGTCTTGGCCTTTCAGAATGCCTTCCATCTCTTCTGTGTATGTACTTTGTATGCACCTAGTTATTCACTTATATGTAATGTAAATGTAGAATGTAGAATTAGGGGCTATTTTTGCCTTTCTTTTATGATCCCAGATCTAAGTATAGC
>NW_027187347.1:18189616-18296289 GCF_028583685.1 Petaurus breviceps papuanus
GGCTTTGAAACCCAGATGTTGTTTGGTATGGATGTAATGGTTGGACAGTTTGGAAATCTGTCTACTTGATCTGTTTTTGTCTTGATAATTCTGTCTGTATACTTTGATGTTCCGGGTGCTGACCTTCCCCCCCCCCCCCAACTAGTTGAACAATACATATTTGACTGATTAAAGTAAGCTTGTTAACCAATTTTGAGTTGCTTTCCTTTAGCAAAGCAGATCCAAGAACCTGTGTTGGCAGCAACCCTGAGGACGCTTGGGGTGCTTGCTGCTACACTTCTCCAGAATAAAATATCATCTCTAGGAAGAGGATTCTCAGATCTATTCTTGTCTCTTTCCCGAGTTCCAGTTCAGCATCACCAATTGTCTATTAGACAATATCAACTGGATATCCATCCTACAGGCACCTTGAAGTCCACACGTGTCAAACAATACTCATTACCTTTTCTGTCAGTCATCCTTTTAGGGCCCCACTATCCTTCCAGTCACCTGGATCTGCAACTTTGGTGATCACTCACGACTCCTTATCCAATATATCTAAACATTTGTTGTTGTTGCTGTTTAGTCATTTTTCAGTTGTGTCCAGCTCTGTGGCTCCTTTTTTGGGATTTTCTTGGCAAAGATACTGGAGTGGTTTGCCATTTCCTTCTTCAGCTCATTTTGCAGATAAGGAAATTGAAGCAAACAGGGTTAAGTGACTTGCCCAGGGTCACACAGCTAGTAAGTGTCTAAGGCTGGATATGAACTGACAAAGATGAGTCTTCCTGACTCTAGGCCCAGTGCTCAATTCATTGTACAAATGTAAATATCTGTCATGTCTCATCAATTTGATCTCTGTAATATTTCTTGTTTTTTTTTAAATGCTTTATTAACTTCTGATTAACATCATTCGTTTCCGCCAGATTTTGAGTTACAAATTTTCTCCCCGTTTTTCCCCCACCCATCCCCCCAAAACAGCAGTCCCACAGGATATCCCCACCTCCAATCTGCTTTCTCCCATATTTCCTCCCATACCTGTTTCGACTTTTCCAGTGGATCTCTATGCCTTAGTACCTGTATATCTTATTTCTTAATTACATGTAAGATGGTATTAATAATAGTATACACACACACACACATATACATATTTGAATATTTGATTTTAAAACTTTCAATTCCAGATTCATTCCCTTCCCCCCATGCCACCAACCCCCACTGGGGAGACAAGCAGTTCAGTCTAGGTTGTACATGTGCAGCTAATGCAAAACAATAACACAGTAGATATGTTGTAAAAGACTGACTATATTTCCCTCCCTCCTATCCCACCTCCCACTTGTTCTATTCTCTACTTTGATCCTGTCCCTTTTCAAAAGTGGGTGCTTCCAACTTCCCTCCCCCCCAGCCTGCCCTCCCTTCCATCATCCCCCCTCTCATCCCTTTTCCCCCATTCTCCTGGAGGATGAGATCCCCTATTTATTGTGTATTTCCCTCCATCCTCAAGCCAGATTCAATAGGAATAATGTTGATCCGTTCTCTTTTGCCTTCCTATTCTTCCCCTCCATTGTAACCATTTTCCCTTGCCTCTTCTGTATGAGATAGTTTGCCCCAATATCTCTCTCCCCATCTCCTCTCATTATATTGCTCTCACCTCTTAATTTCACCTTTTAAGTATCATCCCTTCCTGTTAAAATTGGTACCGTGCCCTCTATCTATGTATACCTGTAAACGTATATACACACATTCACGTATGTATTCATATGCCTGCATACCCTCATATAAAGACATATATATATATATATATATATATATATATATATATTTCTAATACCTTCAACTATTGAGAAAAGTTTAATAAGTTACAATTTTTGTTTTTCCATGTAGGAATGTTAATAGTTCAACTTTGATAAGTTCCTTATGACTTCTTTTCCCTGTTTACCTTCTCATGCTTCTCTTGCTTCTTGTATCTGAATGTCAAATTTTCTATTCAACTCTGGTTTTTTCAGCAAGAATGCTTGAAAGTCCTGTATTCCACTGAATGACCATATTTTCCCCTGAAACATGATACTCAGTTTTGCTGAGGAGGTGACTCTTGGTTTTAATCCCAGCTCCCTTGACCTCCGGAATGTCACTTTGCAAGCCCTTCGATCCCTCAGTGTAGAAGCTGCCAGATCCTGGGTTATCCTGATTGTGTTTCCACAATATTCAAATTGTTTCTTCCTGGCTGCTTGTAATATTCTCTCCTTAATCTGGGAATTATGGAACCTGGCTATAATATTCCTAGGAGTTTTCTTTTTGGGATCTTTTTCAGGAGGTGATCGGTGGATTCTTTCAACCTCTATTTTGCCTCTCGTTCTAAAACACCAGGGCAGTTTTCTTTGAGAACTTCCTGGAGGATGCTTTCTAGGTTCTTACTTTGATCATGGCTTTCAGGTAGTCCAATAATTTTTAAATTATCTCTCCTGGATCTATTTTCTAGGTCAGTGGTTTTTCCCATGAGATATTTCACATTGCCTTCTAATTCTTTCATTTGTTTGGATCTGTTTAACAGCATCTTGATTTCTCATAAAGTCATTAGCTTCCATTTGCTCCAATCTAATTCTGAAGCAATGATTCTCCTCATTGAGCTTTTGAGATTCTTTTTCCATCTGGCAAATTCGACTTTTTAAGGCATTCTTCTCCTCATTGGCTTTTTGAGCCTCCTTTGCCATTTGAGTCAGTCTTTTTTTTAAGGTATTATTTTCTTCAGTCAGGCTGTTGACTCTCATTTCATAATTTTCTTGCATTGTTCTCATTTCTCTTCCCAATTTTTCCTCCACTTCTCTTATCTGCTTCTTAAGGTCCTCTATGGCCTGTAACCAGCTTATATTTTCCTTTGAAGCTTTTGGTGCAGGAGTTCTGACTTCACTGTTTTCCTCCTGTTCCATGCCTTGCTCCTTCTTATCCCCAAAATAGGAGTGTAATGTTGGAATCTTCTGTCTGCTTTGTTTCCTTTGCCTGCTCATTTTGCCACTCAATTATTTGACTTTTGGGCTTTTTGCCACAGTAGGACTCTGCCACCAGACAGGGGAGTTTTCATCCCAAACGCTGGGGTTTTCTCAGCTGCCGGAGGTATTAGATGGGTGCCCTCTCTGAGGTCTCCACATGCTCTGGCAAGCTGGACACACACCCCAGGACCTCCACCCTAGACTGCTATCCAGATCCAAGCAGGTTAAAGCAAGAGCAATTACCCCTCAGACTGGTGCTTGGTCCCCCTACACTCTGCAGGCCAGGAGCTGAAGCCGCCACGTGTGCTGGCAGGCTATGCCGGCATCTCAGCGGTTTCTTGCCCTGGGGGTAAAAGCCACGCACTCCCACTTACTGGGTCCCAAAGTCCAGACTGCACTGGCCTCTCACCTTGTCCTTCGCATCTATGTATTGATAAATCTGGAAACGGCCATAGCCGACCGAGGTGCTGGGCTCGGCTCCCAGAGCGCTGCACTGGCCGATTCCTGCTGGCCTGCCGGGCTGTCTTCAGCAGGAGGTTAGCTTCTCTGTGTCATTTTGTGGGTTCTGAAGCTCCAAAGTTTGTTTAGAGTCCCCTTTTTACATGGATTGGGGAGGGTGGAATTCTACTCCGCCATCTTGGCCCCGCCTACCTGTAATATCTCTTGTATACAACCCATTTGCTCCATTCACATAGTCATCACCCTAAGTCAGGCCTTTATCAGTTTTCATCTAGGTCATTCCAAAGCCTTCTAACTGGTCTCGGCCTCAAGATTCCTCCTTCTCACTCTTCCCTATACATAGCTATCAAAGTGATTTCTGAAAGCATTAAGTCTACAATGTCATTTATCTATAACAATCAATTCCAGTAGCTTCCAATTACCTTTAGGATCAAATATAAATTCTTCTCTTTGGCATTTAATGCTCTTTCAACTTGGTCCCTTCAATCTTTTTACACATCATTATGTTCTATGCACTCTATGATCCATCTCTACTGGTCAACTTGACATTCCTCAAATATGATTCTCTCACTCCCACATCCCTGTATCTCTGTCCTGTTCTCGCTTCTCACTTCCAACTCTTACACAAAATCCATAGCTTTCTGCAAGACTCTTATCAAATAAGCACCTTTTCTAGGAGACCCTTCTAATTCTTCCAGCAGATGGTGCCTTCTTTTCAAAGGATATTTTGTTTCTATATACTTGCTTATGTATATGTTATCTCCCTCTCTAGACTATAAACTCCTTGAGGAAAGGAACTGGCTTTTCATGGCATCCCCAATATTTGTCATAATACTTGGTAATGGTTTAATAAATGTTTGTTGATTGATTATAGTTTTGCTGCTCAGGTGCCAAGGTACACATATTTTAAATACTGATATTATTTAATTATCTATGGTACCTTTAAGTATAATGGTTTCTCAGTTTATTTCTATTTATATCAATTTTTATTATTGTCATGACTGAGATTGATTCCTATCCCTAATTTTAAAAATTCATCCAAGTGATAATAATTTGTTTCAATCACACATTTAAATTATGTAGATCTTTGTTTCAAGTTTATTTCTTGTACATAACATACTATTAGACCAAGCTTTTTAATCTATTCTGCTACTTTCTTTTTAAATGGGTGAGTTCATTCCATATGCATTCGTGGTTATAGTTGTTAATTTATTTTTCCTTCAATTGTTTCCTCCTTTATATTACATCACCTTCACCCTACCCCTCTTTAAAGAGAGTACTGAAAAACAAGGAATGTAATCAACTTTGGTAACCCCCAATTAAAGTGGTTTGACTCCACTCTTTTGTCACTTTGTTCATTTAGCCCAAATTTTGATTTGCTTGTTCTAGCAATTTTTCTCTCTCCTTTTAATTCTTTCTTAAGATCCCTGCTCCAAATCAGAAATTTTGTTTTGCTTCTATTTTTTCCCTGATTTTACTGTCCTTCTTAAAATTACCTCTTTCCCATAGTTCACTTGTTTCTCATTTGAATTTTGACTTCTCTGATGTACTTGTGTATTCAAACCTTCGTTGTCCAATTTGGGCAAGACTGAAGTTCATGAAGTTCAGTCTTTCTCACTCTCTTCCACGTTTGTATTATCTTTTCATCTCATACAACTAATTAAATGTAATCTTAAATCCTTCTCCCTTTATTTCTTCTTTCCTCTCTTTTATTTTAAAACAAAAAACGAGGGGAGTGGTGAGAAGCAACTGGAGGCTGTTTTTGTTCTTCTTCTACTCCTTTTGTGACCAAAGAAGGCAGTGAGGTTCTGAAGGGACACTCATCCCTTCCTCCTCATAACAATATCAACATTTCACCATCATTTATCTCCTTCCAATTGTCCAGATGTATTTACCTTCCTAGGTTTCCCTTTCTCCCATGTTTGTGCTTCCAACCCTCTACCCACTTTTCTCTTTTAGATAAGGAATGCATAAAATTCCTAGTTTTATTAAAAGTGTACTTTTCCTCCTATGGGATCATACTCCGTCTTGAAGGAAAGACTATTCTTGGATATAAGCCTTGTGTCTTTAAATCTTGTGCCTTTTGGAATACTGTATTCCCAAACTTTCTCTTTTACAAAAGCTGTAACAAAATTTTGCATGGTCCTATGTTATTTGGCACATGACTCTCTTCTTTTAACTACATACAATATTTTTTCTTTGACCTTGAAGCTCTGGATTTCATCTGTGACATTTTATTAATTTGGGATATTTTTCAGGAAAGGACTAGATCCCTTCTTTCACATTGCTAATGGTGGTTCTAATAAAGTTAGACAAGTTTTCTTTTATGATTTCTTAAAATACAGTATGCTGATTTGTTTGTCTGTGGTCTCTAAGGATTCTAATGATTCTTAAATTCTCTCTTCTCAACCATTTTCTAGATCAGTTTTTTTCTCCCTGATAATAGATTTCTCATGTTTTTCTATTTTATTTTAGTCTTTTGATTCTGTTATAATATTTGCTGTCTTACAAAATAATTGAATTCTTTGTTTCATTCCATTTTCCAGGTAGTCTACAACTTGGTTAAGGTTTTCCATATTCCAAGTTCTTTCTATTTTTATTTAAGAGTTCTAATTCTACTTTTAATTTATTGCTTCATTTTTGAGCTATTTTCTAATTCTCGTGACTAAGTCATTTTTCCCCTTTTAGGTGCTACTTTTAGTTTTATGAAGTTATTCTTTTCTCCTAGGTTTACCTCTTGGACTTCTTCTATCCATTTTTTTTTCACTCGGCTTCCAGGGTTTGTTCCCTTCTTTATTCTTATTGCCAGTCTCAATTCCTGAATTAGGATTTCCTGGAAGAGACAGGAACTGACCTCTTCCTCCTGGGATGGTATAGGAAGACTTCATTTGATCCTATCCTTCCTGTGGTCCGTATGTTTTTAATACTGCCATTCTAACTAGAGTAGTTGGTACTAGGGCCTGCACACATCTCTGTCTTGGTCCCTGGATTCTCCCTCCATTTTCCAGTGGTTCAATGTGGGTACTGTTCATCAGTGCCTCTACTTTCCTTTGGTCTTTCCTCTTCCCTTCTGTTTAAACACTCTTCATGCTGAAGTGTATCACAGTAGATTGATACCTGGATATTTAATGCATTTTGTAGTTATTCTGAATGGCATTTTTCATTCAACAGTGGATCACATTTTTATAATTTCATAATTAATTGAAAGATGAAATTTTAAGCTCCTAATGTTTACTGTTTCTGCACTATGAAAAACTATTTGACTTTATAGAACAAAATACTATCTTAAAATCTCTTTTACATCAATTGTCTCCCATCTATATATCAGACTCATTCAAGATTCCCTGAAAGACATAAAAATGAAATATAACCTCATTCAATGACCATCTAATCATAAAAATCAGGAGTCATACAACAGGGAGATCTATGTTTGCCAAACATGTTTATCATCGTGATTGAGAACCTTCAAAAAGAATGGAAGTTGAAGAGGGCTTCCCTGTGAATGAGGTGGTAAAAGGATTAACTGCCACATAGACTAGGCTAGTTTTGCCTTGAAAGTTATTAAAAACATTCTTGAGACTTAACTGGTTCTGGAAGTGGTACAATAGTTAATACAACTGAATCACAAGAAAAAAAGACACATCTTTAATTAGTATTCTAAAAATTTTCTCCACTACCTTCTTAAATCTAGACTATTAAAAGAACAATCAATCAAGCCCTGTTTTCTAGTATTTGTCAATTCCATAGTGAAAATTTAACAACAGGCTCTCTGAGTCAGTTTAGCTAGCTCCAGACCACCTATGGGATCTGGAGGACATACATTCTTTCCACCGACAACTACCTATAAGGTCTAAATATAAAAGCCATCACATAAGGAGGTGGGGTTGCTTTCTTCCCTCAGGTTTTTGACATAGTAGATGACTATGGCCAACATAGTTAGGGAAATTAAACTCAACTGAATCCCTTGCTAAAAATCCTTTCCTGCTACAGCTCAATAAATCTGCTTGTGTTAATTTTTCCATGGTCTCTTGAGTGTCTTATTTCATTCTAATAGGAAACTAAAGCAACAGACAAGATTTCTGACCTGCAACAATTGCTTATAGCTATATTTGGCAATAATGGATTGGAATGGCCTCACTAAAATGGGAGATGATATTAAAAAATATGAGCTCTAGGTGGTCCCCATGCTTATAGCAGTGTGGACTACATATCACAAAGAATTCCAGTAGCCCCAGGAATAGAGAAAAACTGCCTATTGGCATTAAACAAGGAAAAAGACAAGTAAATGTATCTTTCATTTTTATAATAATGCCCTGAAAATGATAAACACTGTGAATTCTTTGTTTGTAGACTTGCATAATTTTTTTTGGGGGGGGGGGTGGTTTATGGTGATAATGACTGCCAGACTCACCAAATGGGGTAGGTCTGGGAACTCTTAAAGGTTACAATTTGGGGACTGTCTAAGAATTGTACTGAAAGTACTGTTTGGGACTTTTAAAGTGGAATTTGGGAGCATACTGTCAAACATATAAACTTTACTGGAACTCTGTGCAAGGGCATTCAAAGAAGCAATTGAAATGACAATGCTTAAATGGTCAAAAAGAGAAAATCACAAAAGATGGGGACTATATAGTCAATGTCAGAAGGATTATGGAAAGACAGGCACAGTGATGCATTGTTGGTGGAACTCTGAATTACTATAACCATTCTGGAAAGCAATTTGTAATTGTGAAAAATGTACATATACCTTGGCCTAGAGATTCTACTGCTAGGTAAGTAACCTAGAGAGGTCATTTATAGGAATACATCCCCATATGTACCAAAATATTCATGGCAGTGCTTTTAGTCATAGCAAAGAACTGGAAATAAAAGATACCCACTGATTTGGAGAATGCTAAACAAATTGCAATGGTATATTAGTGCTATAAAAAATGTTGAACATGAAAGAGAAGCATGGAGAGGTCTACATGAATTAATGCAAAGAAAGCAAGCAGAGACAGGAACAGAGTATAAAAAATTAGAGAAAGAGTGTACTAGCATATGCAAGGCACAATCTATATTTCACTAAAAATACTCAGGTCATTCACTGAGAACTTCTTCTTCCTTCTTCCTATCTCACATCACTCAGATGCCTTCTGTCACTATCTCCTGCACCCTGTCACATATGAAGAAATGGTCCTTCTTGCCAAAGCTAACCCATCTACCCACACAAATAATTCTCTTTTCATGTTGTCTTTTCAAGCAAGCTGCCACCTCTATCATCTTTATTCTCTTAGTAATTAATCTTCAATTGCTCCCTGTCCATTCATTGCTTCTCAACTGCCTACATATATGCCCATGTCTTTGTCCTCTCAAAAACTCTTACTTTATTCTTCTAATCCTGCTATGTATTTTTCCACATCTCTCCTTCCTTCTGTGGCTAAATTCCTTGAGGAGGCAGCCAGGGGGCACACTGGACACTAGGCCTGAAGTCAATAAGAACTGTGTTCAAATTCAGCCTCAGATACTATTAGCTCTCTGACCCTGAGCAAATCACTCCACCTCTGTCTGCCTGCATTTCTTTGCTTATTTATAAAATGGAGATAATAACAGCAAAAACCTACCAGGGTTGTTGTGAGTATCAAATGAGATAGTAACTGTAAAGTACACAATGACTGGCCCATAGTAAGAGCTGTATGAATGTTATGATTATCAATAATTAGTACCTCTGCTTTTCCTTTCACACTCTTTTTAACTCTACTATCTGGTTTCTGGCCTCAATATTCAACTGAAACTGCTCTCTGCAAAGCGACCAATGATTTCTTAATAACCAAATCTAATGGCCAACCTTTGGCATTGTAGTTCACCCTCTTCTTCCTCATTTCTTCCTTAGTCTCTTTTGCCAGATCTTAATCCAAGTCAGGCCTATTAAAGGTGTGTGTTCCCCAAAGCTCTATCCTGGGCCCTCTTCTCTTCTCCCTTTAAAATACTATTTTGCTTAGTGATCAGAGCAGCTCTAAGGGATTCAATCATTTCTATGCTAATAATTCCTAAATCTACATCTCCATCCCTAACCTCAAACCAGATCTTCTACAGACATCTCAAACTCAAGATGTCCAAACCTGACATGTTCATTATTTTTATGCTGCAGTCCTCATCTCTTGACTTTCCTATTACTGTGAAGATCACCACCTTCCTCTCAATCACCCAGGCTGGTAACCTACATATTATGCTTGACTCTTCATTCTGTTACCCCTGCCATATGCAATGTGATGTCAAGACTTTTGATTTGGTTGGTAACATCTTTTCTGCAGCACTGCCATCACCCTGGTGTATGCCCTCATCATCTCAAATTTGGCCTACTGCAATAGCCTGCTAACTAGTCTCTTTGTCTAAAGTCCATCTCCACTCTAGGTGATGCTCTTAGATCTACTAGGATATCAAAATAATATTACTAAAGTATAGGTCTGACCATGGCAACCCTCCTTCTCCCCCATTTAAGTCTCCAAAGACTCCTTATTGCCTTCAGGATCAAATATAAACTATTTTGACATTCAAAGCTTTTCAGAACCTGGGTCCCCCTCCTACTTTTCTAATCTTATACATTACTCTCCTCTCATATACTCCACAATCCAATGACACTGGCCTCTTTGCTGTTCCTCACACAGGACACTCCATTTCCAACTCTGGGCATTTTCACTAACTGTCCCCTATGCTTAGAATTTTCTTCCTCTTCAACTCTATTTACTGGCCTCATTGGCTTCCTTTAAGTGCTAGTTAAAATCCTACTTTCCACGAGAAATTTTTCTTAATCCACTTTAATTGCTAGTGTTTTCTCTCTGTTGATTATGTGCAATTAATCCTATAAATCAAACAATAAGCATTTATTTAACCTACTATGTGCCAGGTGCTGTGCTAAGCACTGGGGAAACAAAGGCAAAAGGCAGTTCGTGCTCTCAAGGAATTCACAGTCTAAGCAGGAGACAAAACACAATTATGAATAAACGTGTGTGTGTATGTGTGAGAGAGAGAGAGAGATAGACAAAGAGATAGAGAGACAGAGACAGAGAGAGACAAAGAGAGAGGGACAGAGACAGAAAGGGGGGGAGGGAGACACACAAAGAGAGATAGATTTGTATATAGTTGAGAAAGCTAGTTGGTGCAGTGAGAAAAGTGTTGGGCCTGGAGGCAGCAATAACAGAGTTCAAATCAGCCCTTGGACTCTAACTTTGTGACCCTGAACAAGTCACTTAACTGACTTACTGCTTTAAGGTTTACAAAGCACTTTATATGTACTAAATGATTTGATTTTCAAAAAACCTCGGGATCAAGATGCTAGTATTATTTCTGTTGAACAAATTAGAAAATGAGACAACATGAACCCAAGTGACTTCACAATGGTCATACACAGCTAGTAATTCCAAATCCAAATTCCAAATATTCTAAATCAGATCAAGTCTTTCTGACATCAAATTCAGTATGCCATCTTGGTTTTTTTATGAACATGAAGATTACCACAATGTAAATGGAAAGAGCTATCTGAATTAAAAAAAAAACTGAGAAATTGTAAAGATAAATTTGGTACCAAGGAAAAGATATTAAAAAAAATACCTCTGAGTCAAAGAACAAATCAAAGGAACAGTTGATAATTTCATAAAAGAGAATGACAACAAATGAGACAACAGACCAAAATTTACGGGATGTAGCCAAAGCAGTACTTAAGGGAAAATTTATATCTCTGCTTACATTAATAACACAGAGAAAAAGCAAATAGATAAATAGGGCATGAAACTAAAAAAACTAGAAAAAGAACAAATTAAAATTCCCTAATTAAAGACCAAATTGGAAATCCTGAATATCAAAGGAGAGATGAATAAAATTGAAAGTAAGAAAACCATTGAACTAATAAACTAGAACTTTGTTTTACGAAAAAAAACAAAAACCCAACAAACCAACCCTACAATAAAATAGATAAATCATTGGTTAATTTGATTTTAAAAAGAAGAAAACCGGGGTGGTTAGGTGGAGCAGTGAATAGAGCACTGGCCCTGGAGTCAGGAGGACCTGAGTTCAAATCCAGCCGCAGACACTTAATACTTACTAGCCATGTGACCTTGGGCAAGTCACTTAACCCCAAATGCCTTCCCCCACAGAAGAAAGAAGAAAGGAGAAAGAAGAAGAAGGGGGTGGCCAGGTAGCACAGTGAGTAAGAGCACCGGCTCCAGTGTTGAGAAGACCTGGAGATCGAATCCCGGGCTCAGACACTTAGCACCTACCCAGAAACACCTGGCCATGTAGCCTTGAGCAAGTTACTTAACCCCAATTGCTTAGGGGTGGCCAGGTGGCTCAGCGAGTAAGAGCACCAGCTCCAGTGTCTGGATGACCTGGATCAAATCTGGGCTCAGATACTCAGCACCACACCCAGAAATAACTGGCCGTGTAACCTTGAGCAAGTTACTTAACCCCGATTGCTGAGAAAGAAAAAAAAGAAAGAAGAAGAGGAGAAAGAAGAAGAAAAGGAGGAAGAAGATGATGAACAAATTACTAGCATTCAAAGATGAAAGGGGTGAATTTACCACTAATGAAGAGGAAATTAAGACAGTCATTAGGATCTATTTTGCCAATAAATTTGACAATCTGAATGAAATTTATGAATATCTACAAAAATATGAATTACCCAGATTAACATAAGAAGAAATAAAATACTTAAGCAAACCAGTCTTAGAAAAAGAAATTGAACAAGCCATCAATGAACTTCCTAAGAAAAAATCCCCAGGACCAAATGGATTCACAAGTGAATTGTACCAAATATTTAAAGAATTAATTCTAAGACTATATAAACTATTTGGAAAAATATGTGAAGGAGTCCTATCAAATTACTTTTATGACACAAATATACTGCTGATACCTAAACCAGGAAGAGCCAAAAGAGGAAGAAAATTACAGACCAATTTCCCTAATGAATATAGATGCGAAAATTTTAAATAAAATACCAGTAAAGTGATTACAGCAATATATCACAGTGATCATGCATTATGACCAGATGGAATTTATACCAGGAATTCAGGGATGGTTCAATATTAGGAAAACTATCAGCCTACAGGACCATATCAATAATAAAATGAACAGAAATCACATAATTATCTCAATAGATGCCGAAAAAGCCTTTGACAAAATACAGCACCCATTCCCATTAAAAACACGATAGAGCACAGGAATAGGTCAAGCTTACCTTAAAATGATAAGTAATATTTATCTAAAACCATCAGCAAGCATTATCTGTAATGGGAATAAGGTAGAGTACTTCTCAATACAATTAGGGGTGAAGCAAGGATGCCCATTATCACCTCTATTAATTAATATTGTATTAGAACTATTAGGTATAGCAATAAAAGAAGAAAAAAAATTAAAGGAATTAAAACAGGCAATGAGGAAACAAAACTATTACTCTTTGCAGATAAAAGGCTGTTATACTTAGAAAATCCTAGAGAATCAACTAAAAAGCTACTTGAAATTATTAACAACTTTAGCAAAGTTACAGGATACAAAATGAACCCACACAAATCATCAACATTTCTATATTACCCACAAAGTCCAACAGGAAGAGACAGAAAGAGAAATTCCATTTAAAATAACTGCAGACAATATAAAATACTTGGGAGGCTACCTGCCAAGACAAACCCAGGAACTATATGAACACAACTATAAAATACTTTTCACACAAATAAAGTCAGATGAAAACAATTGGAAAAATAGTAATCACTCATGGGTAAACTGAGCTAATACAATAAAAATGACAATTCTGCCTAAATTAACCTGTGTATTCAGTGTCATACCAATCAAACTATCAAAAAATTATTTTATAGAGCCAGAAAATTATAACATTCATCTGGAAGAACAAAAGATCAAGGATATCAAGGGAATTTTTAAAAAATGCAAAAAGAAGTTGGTCTAGCCCTACCAGATCTCAAACTATATTGCAAAATGGTAATTAACAAAACAAACTGGTACTGCTTAAGAAATAAGAGTGGTAGGCAGAGCTAAGACAGCAGCATAGAAGCAGGAAAACTCCATAAACTCTCCCCCTAAGCAACTCAAATAGGTATAAAACATGACTCTAAATAAATTTTAGAGCTACAGAATACACAAAGTGACAGAGAGAAACAAATCTCCTGCTGAAGGCATCCCCAGCAGGCCAGCAGGAAGGGTTCATCTCAGTGGGCTGGGAGCCAAGCCCAGCCCTGCTGAACCTGTGGTTTTAGCCCCGAGGCAGCCCCGACCAGGTGCTGCAGCAGACTTCAGGAGAGTGGGTCACCAGCAGCTATGGTGGTTTCCAGAATTATCAACCCATAACTGTCAAAGAAAAAGTGAGAGGTCAGTGTAGAACTCTGTTGGAACTGGGGGGGATGGAGGAGCGGCCAGAGCAAGAAGTGGCAGGAGGTGCTGAGGCCATGCAGCCACCAACACGTGGCTGCTTCCAGAGCTCCTGGCCTGCAGATCACAGGAATGGATCACAATGGAACAAGCAACCATTCAGAGGGTGATGGCTCTTGCTTTAAGTTGCGTGGATCTGAATCATGGTCTTGGGTGGAGGTCCTGAGGTGTGTAACCAGTGAGCCAAAGTTTGTGGGGGCTGTAGAGACTGCATCCTCCTAATAGCTCTGGCAGCTGTGAAAACCCCAGTGATTTGGGACAAAAGTTCTCCCTTCTGGAAGCAGAGTTCCACTGAGGCAAAGAGCTCAAAAGTCAAGTAATTGAGCGGCAACATAAGCAAGCAAAGGAAGCAAAGCAAGCACAGCAATCCAACTTTAGATTCCTTTTTTGGGGACAAAAAGGATCAAAGCATGGAATGGGAGGAAGACAACAAAGTCAGAAATCCTGCACCAAAAATTTTCAAGAAAAACATGAACTGTTTACAGGCCATGGGGGAGCTCAAGAAGGATTTTGAAAATTAAGTAGGTAGAGGAAAAATTGGGAAGAGAAATGAGAATAATGAAAGAAAATCATGAAAATAGAGTCAACAACCTGATGGATTAAAATAACACCCTAATAAACTAACTCAAATGGCAAAAGAGGCCCAAAAAGTCAATGAGAAGAATGCCTTAAAAAGCTGAATTTGCTAGATGGAAAAAGAATTTCATAAGCTCACTGAAGAGAAAAATTCCTTCAGAATTAGATGGGAGCAAATACTATTAAACAGATCCAAAAAAATGAAAAAAAAAAAAAAACCAGAAGGCAATGTGAAATATCTCACTGGAAAAACCATTGACCTGAAAAACAGATCCAGGAGAGATAATTTTAAAATTATTGAACTATCTGAAAGCCACAATCAAAAAAACAAACAAAAAAAAAACAACCCAGAAATCAACCTTCAAGAAATTCTCAAGGAAAACTGCCCTGATGTTTTAGAACCAGAGGGCAAAACAGAGGTTGAAAGAATCCACTGATCACCTCCTGAAAAAGATCCCAAAAAGAAAACTCCTAGGAATATTACACAGCCAGGTTCCGGAATTCCCAGATCAAGGAGAAAATATTACAAGCAGCCAGGAAGAAACAATTTGAATATTGTGGAAACACAATCAGGATAACCCAGGCTCTGGCAGCTTCTACACTGAGGGATTGAAGGGCTTGGAATATGATATTCTGGAGGGCAAAGGAGCTGGGATTAAAACCAAGAATCACCTACCCAGCAAAACTATCATGTTTCAGGGGAAAATATGGTAATTCAATGAATAGGGGACTTTCAAGCATTCTTAATGAAAAAGTTGAATAGAAAGAGTTGAATAGAAAATCTGACATTCAAATACAAGAAGCAAGAGAAGTATGAGAAGGTAAACAGGGAAAAGAAATCATAAGGAACTTATCAAAGTTGAACTATTTACATGCCTACATGGAAAAATGATCATTGTAACTTATGAAACTTTTCTTAGTATGAGGATAGTTGAAGGGAATGTAAACGTGTGTGTATATGTGTGTGTGTGTGTGTGTGTGTGTAGGTATATAAGTATACATAGACAGAGGGCACAGGATCAATTGAATAGGGAGGGATGATATTTAAAAGGTGAAATTAAGAGTTGAGAGAGGAATATAATGAGAGGAGATGGGGAGAGACAGAATGGGGTAAATTATCACATATAGAAGAGGCAAGGGATAACTATTACAATGGAGGGGAAGAACAGGAAGGCAAAAGGGAATGGGTCAACCTTACTCTCATTGAATTTGGCTTAGGGAGGGAATAACATAACACACTAAATTGGGTATATTGCCCTACAGGAGAGTAGGGGGGAAGAGTATGAGAGGGGGATGATGGAGGAGAGGGCAGGTTGGGGGGGAGGGTAGTTAGAAGCACACGCTTTTGAAAAGGGACAGGGTCAAAGCAGAGAATAGAACAAGTGAGAGGCAGGATAGGATGGAGGGAATTATAGTCAGTCTTTTATAATATATCTACTATGGAAATGTTTTGTGTAACAAAACATGTACAACCTATATTGAATTGCTTATCTTTCCAGTAATGGTGGGTGATGAGGGAGAAAGGGAAAGAATCTGGAATTCAAAGCTGTAAAATCAAATTTAAAAATATTATTATTTTTACATGCAACTGGGAAATAAGATATACAGGCACTGGGGTATGGAGATCCATCTTGCCCTACTGTAAAGTCAGAGGGGGTATGGGGGGATATAGGAGAGAGGAGATTGGGGGAGGGGGTATACAGCGGGACTGTTGTTTTGGGGTAGTGAGCAGGGGAAAGACAGGGAGAAAATTTGTAACTCAAAATCTTGTGGAAATGTATGATGTAAACTAAAAATAAATATAAAATTTAATTTAAAAATAAAAGAAATGAGTGGTAGATCAGTGGAACTGATTAGGTACAAATTACATTATAGTAAATGATCATAGTAATCTAGTATACGATAAAAAAATGGAAAACAGAATGACAGAAAGTAGGTATAGACCAACACCTCACACCATATAACAAGATAAAGTCAAAATGGGTATATAATTTACATATAAATGGTTATGTCATAAGTAAATTAAGAGAGCAGGAATAGTCTATCTGTCAGATTTATGGACAAGGGAAGAATTCAGGACCAAAGAAGATATAGAGAGCATTCTAAAACGTAAAACAGATAATTTTGATTACATAAAGTTCAAATTATTTTTTTTGCACAAACAAAACCAATGCAACCAAAATTATAAGGAAAGCAGAAAACTAGGGGGAAAATTTCCAAGTATCTCTGATAAAGGCCTCATTTCTCAAACATTCCCCAATTGATAAATGGTCAAATTATGTGAACAGGCAGTTTTCAGACAAGGAATCAAAGCTATCATTAGTCACATGAAAAAATGTTCTAAATTGCTATTGATCAGAGAAATGCAAATGAAAACAACTGAGGTTTTTAACTCCACACCTGAGAGTGGTTAATATGTCAAAAAAGTAAAATACTGGATGTTGAAGAGGATGTGGGAATAGTGGGACACTAATACACTGCTGGTGGAGTTGTGAAATGATCTAACCATTCTGGAGAGCAATTTGGAATTATACCCAAAGGGCTATAAAACTTCATACCCTTTGATCCAACAACAACACTGCTAAGTCTAATAAAAGGACCTTTTTGCACAAAAATATTTAAAGCAGCTCTTTTTGTGGTGACTAAGAATCAGAAATCAAAGGGATGCCCAATAACTGGGGAATGGCTAAACAAGCTGTGGTATATGATTATAAATGGAATATTATTGTGCTATAAGAATTGACAAGCAAGAAAGATTTACATGAACTGATGCATGGAGTGGCTTTCCTCCTACTGGCCTGTGGCTGGGTTAGCAGCATGGACAGTATGAACTCAGGGAAGCTTCCCCCAACTGAATCCTTTGAGAAATAGCCTTTGCCTGCTGTGGCTAAGTAAACCAGTTAACTGTTAAATGACCTACAAGTGTCTCATTTCATTTTAATTTGAACTTGAAGCATCAGACTAGCCTGAAACAGGTCCAGTCTACAACAGATGGTAAGTTCCTCCAGATGCTCCTATTCACAAATGACTCTGTGTTGACAGCATTAAGCACCAGAACACTGCATGACCTCCTGGAGTCTGGCCTGGACATTTACATAGGAAAGAACAAGTAGACAAAGAATCTCTATTGTCCAGATTTCAAAACACATTTAGAGGGGTACTCCATTGACTATGTTCAAGATTATGCATGTCTGGGACATACAGTACAGCTGGATAACTAACTAAACTCAGGGGAAAAGGAGAACAGGACAGACTGGCTTCAGGAAACTATAAGCTCTTTAAGAGCCACAAACTTTCCATGAAAGTAAAGGACAATTTAAAAAATATCAACATTATAGCAACATGGATTACAAAAAGTCTTTAAAGAATTAAAAATGAGCATTGCTTAGAAGCTAATGGAGAAGTACGTGGTGAATGTGAATAGGCTGCAACATATAAGCATCAGGGAACCCCAAAAAACTAAAATAAAGATGCTATCAAAGAATAGAATGATGTAAAGATGGCAGAGTAGAAGCAGGACCTCCCAGCTGCTCTGGTTTCCACCTTCCCCAATCCATGTAAAAGGGGACTCTAAACAAACTTCTGAGCTGCAGAACCCACAAAATGACACAGAGAAGCTAACCTCTCACTGAGGACAGCCCAGCAGGCCGGCAGGAATCGGGCAGCACAGTGCTCTAGGAGCCGAGCCCAGCCCCATGCTGAGGCTTTAGCCCTAGGGTGGGCCTGACCAGCGGCCAGCTGGAGCAATTCCAGATCAGCAGCAGCTGTGGCCATTTCCAGATTTATCAACACATAGATGCAAAGGACAAAGTGAGAGTTCAGTGCAGTCTGGACTTTGGGACCTAGTAAGTGGCAGTGCATGGCTTTTGGCACCGGGGCGAGAAGCCACTGAGACGCTGGCACAGCCAGCCAACACCACATGGCAGCTTCAGCTCCTGGCCTGCAGAGTGTAGGGGAACCAAGCACCAGTCTGAGGAGTCTTGCTTTAACCTTCTTGGATCTGGATTGCCGTCTAGCGTGGAGGTACTGGGGTGTGTGTCCAGCTTGCCAGAGCGTGTGGAGACCTCAGAGAGGGCACCCAATTAATACCTCTGGCAGCTGAGAAAACCCCACCGTTTGGGACAAAAGCTCCCCTGTCTGGTGGCAGAGTCCTACTGTGGCAAAAAGCCCAGGGGTCAAGCAACTGAGGGGTGACATGACCAGGCAAAGGAAACAAAGCAGACAGAAGATTCCAACATTAGACTCCTATTTTGGGGACAACAAGGAGCAAAGCATGGAACAGGAGGAAGATGCTGAAGTTATAACTCCTGAACCAAAAGCTTCAAAGGAAAATACGAGCTGGTTACAGGCCATAGAGGACCTTAAGAAGCAGATAAGAGAAGTGGAGGAAAAATTGGGAAGAGAAATGAGAGCGATGCAAGAAAATTATGAAATGAGAGTCAACAGCCTGACTGAGGAAAATCACACCTTGAAAAGCCGAATTTGCCAGATGGAAAAAGAATCTCAAAAGCTCACTGAGGAGAATCATTGCTTCAGAATTAGATTGGAGCAAATGGAAGGTAATGACTTTATGAGAAATCAAGATGCTGTTAAACAGATGCAAACAAATGAAAGAATAGATGGCAAGGTGAAATATCTCATGGGAAAAAGCACGGAGCTGGAAAATAGATCCAGGAGAGATAATTTAAAAATTATTGGACTACCTGAAAGCCATGATCAAAGTAAGAACCTAGAAAGCATCCTCTAGGAAGTTCTCAAAGAAAACTGCCCTGATGTTTTAGAGCCAGAGGGCAAAATAGAGGTTGAAAGACTCCACTGATCACCTCCTGAAAAAGATCCCAAAAAGGAAAATCCTAGGAATATTATAGCCAGGTTCCAGAATTCCCAGATTAAGGAGAGAATATTACAGGCAGCCAGGAAGAAACAATTTGAATCTTGTGGAAACACAATCAGGATAACCCAGGATCTGGCAGCTTCTACACTGAGGGATCGAAGGGCTTGGAATATGATATTCTGGAGGGCAAAGGAGCTGGGATTAAAACCAAGAGTCACCTACCTAGCAAAACTGAGTATCATGTTTCAGGGGAAAATTCAGTGGAATAGAGGACTTTCAAGCATTCTTAATGAAAAAACCAGAGTTGAATAGAAAATTTGACATTCAGATACAAGAAGCAAGAGAAGCATGAAAAGGTAAACAGGGAAAAGAAATCATAAGGAACTTATCAAAGTTGAACTATTAACATTCCCCTATGGAAAAACAATAGTTGTAACTTATGAAACTTTTCTCAGTAGTTGAAGGGAATAGAAATATATATATATGTCTGTATATGGGCATATGAATTCATATGTGAATGTGTGTATACATGTTTACAGGTATACATAGATAGAGGGCACAGGACCAATTTAACAGGAAGGGATGATACTTAAAAGGTGAAATTAAGAGTTGAGAGAGGAATATAATGAGAGGAGATGGGGAGAGACAGAATGGGGTAAACTATCTCATAGAGAAGAGGCAAGGGAAAATGGTTACAATGGAGGAGAAGATTAGGAAGGCAAAAGGGAATGGGTCAACCTTATTCCCATTGAATTTGGCTTAACGAGGGAATGAAATACAAACTAAATAGGGTATCTCACCCTACAGGAGAGTAGGGGGGAGAAGGGGATGGGAGGGGGGATGATGGAAGGGAAGGCAGGCTGGGGGGGAGGGAAGTTGAAAGCACCCACTTTTTAAAAGAGATGGCATCAAAGCAGAGAATAGAACAAGTGGGAGGTGGGATAGGAGGGAGGGAAATATAGTCAGTCTTTTATAGTTTATCTACTATGTTACTGTTTTGCATTAGCCACACATGCACAACCTATACTGAACTGCTTATCTTCCCAGTAAGGGTGGGTGACAAGTGAGGAAGGGAATGAATCTGGAATTCAAAGTTTTAAAATCAAATATTTAAATACACACACACACACACATATATACCTATATAATAGTATACACATACTATTATTAATACTATTTTACATGTAATTGGGAAATAAGATATACAGGCACTGGGGCATAGAGATCCCCTGGAAAAGTTGAAAGGGGTATGGGAGAAAATAGGGGAGAGAGCAGATTGGAAGAGGGGATATCCTGTGGGACTGCTATTTTGGGGTGGTGGGTAGGGGAAAAACGGGGAGAAAATTTGTAACTCAAAATATGGCAGAAATGAATTATGTAAATCAGAAGTTAATAAAGCATTTGAAAAATAAAGAAATAAAAAAACAACAGAATGATGTGACATGAGAAGAGGCTGGAATGAAAGGGCAGCCTAAAAGTTCTGCTGGAAGTTATGTAATGTCAGGAGAAGGTGAGGAGGAAGGTTTACTTATTTTTGATATGATGTCACTTGATACATATATATATTAATTCCCTGTCTATGGTATCCTTAAGCATAATGTAGTTTCAATGTTTCTCTCTTTAATCAAATTCATTTTTATCATTGCTTGATCTGAGATGATGATTGCTACATTTGTTTTTCTGAGTTCATCTGAAGCATAACTGATTTACTTTACCCCTTATTTTAATTGTGTGGAGCTTTTTGTTTTAAGTGTGTTTCCCTGTGAACAATATACAGTTGCATTCTACTTTTTGCAACATTTTTTTCTATCCTCTTCTGCTTTATGTGTGCATTCATCCTATTCACACTCACAGTTATGATTAACTGGGTATTTTCCTCTGTTCTATCCCTTTACATCCTTCTTTGCCTCCTCTCCCCTATTTACAAAGAAGAGGATATAGAGGGAGGATATTTATATCTGATGCAATCTACTTACACTCCTCTACATTTTTTCTCTTTCTCTACCTCAATCTCATTATAGGTTCTTACTCTTTATTTCCTTTTATTTTCCACCAGTTTCTACACTCCAAATATGGAATGTCTTTTGAAAATTCCTTCCCTGAAGCTATCCCTTACCAGTCTTAATCCCCCTCTCCTTAACTGATTCCCTGTTGGTTATATTTCTACACCAAACTCTTTGTGTATGCATTTGTGTATATAAATTCAATGCTTTTTTGCCCAGTTCAGATGAAAGTAAGGTTCATGCATACCCTGTTACCTGTCTCTTCCATGTTTTTGTAGTCTTCTTCTCAAACACCATGATTATGTGAAATAATAAGTTCTATTCCCATCTTCCCTCTTTCTTCCAAAATGTATTCCTTTTTCCTTCTCTTAAGAATATAAAAATGTAACAAAATGGCTCCCAGGTCCTCTGTCCTATATTTAATAATAATAATAACTAGCATTTATATAATGCTTTAAGGTTTTCAAAGCATTTTACTAATATTTCTCAAGTTAATCCTCAAAACAACCTTAAGACTCTATGACTCTTAAAAACAGAGTTCAGGAGAGAAACTTGTATTTCTTCCCTCTATTAAAATATAAACACTTCTTAATTGTAGAATCCTTTCCAATTACTCAAATATATTTACTTTCTAAGTTTTTTTTAACAACTGTGTGTGCATTTCAAAATGTCTATTCAGCTCTGTTCACATGATCAGGAATACTTCGAAGTACTGTATTTCATTTATGCTTCATTTTTTCCTGCAATGTGATACATAATCACATATAAGATCATACTTAGCCATGCCAGGTAAAATTGATTGTATGCCTTCATTTTTCACCTTCTTAAATATTTTGTTCCAAGTTATCTTCTCCTTTTTAGTGGCAGTTATCAGATGCCATTTGATCTTAACTCTACTCCGTAGTACTTGAATTCTTTCTTTCTGGCTACTTCCATTTCTTTCCCTTGACTCAGCAGCTCCGGATTTGGCTGTATCATAACTGCAACTTTTTGCTTTGAATTTCTTTTAGGTGACCAGTGAAGTCTTTCTGCTTTTACTCTGCCCTCCTGTCTAAAAGGTCTGCGCCATTTTCATTTATGATTTTTTTGAAATATGACATCCCTGCTATTTTATGGTCAGTTTTCAGATAATAACAATAACAGAAACAAAATTAATAAGAGCAATGATTTATATAATATTTTAAAGTTTTCAAAGGTTTTTTTTTTACATATTACCATATTTGTTCCTTACAACAATCCTTGAAGGTAGGAGTTATTATTTTTATTATTGTGATTGTTGTTCCCACTTTACAAATGAGGTAATCAAGGCTGAGAGAAATTAAATCACTTCCCCAAGGTTACAAAACTAGTTAGTGTCTGAGGCAGAATTTGAATTTGATGATATCAAGTCCAGCATTCTACTCACTGTCCCACTGTCTGATAATTCTTGGAGTCCCTCTCAGTCAAATGTTTTTGATAGGAGACACCTTAGGAAATACTACATTAGTTTTTCTCCTATTTTTGAGCATTTCATATTTGTTCTAATATTTCATGTTATTCCCTCTTCTATTTCATTTTTATGTTACTTTGTTTATAGATTTTACCCCATCTTTCCTTTTAGTTGCTATATCTCACTCTTAAAAAATATTATTTCATGAGGGAGGCAATGTCAAATGGAAGCTGTGTTACATGGTAGGCATCACTATATCAAGCATCATGAAGTCCATTCCTAAACCCACAAGCTTGCTACCAATACTCAAGGTAGGTTACTCTATCTGTTTCTGTGTCGTGTCGTACAATCATGGGTGCTATGCCACCCCTAAGGCTAGATTAGATCTATCATACCTCCTTTGTGACCCTTGATAATTCTTCCCAGTACTTTCTTTCGATGTTCAATTCACATTAAAAAAAACCCCCACTAATATTCTAGAATAAACATGAGGGAATCAATTTGATCATTTAGTATTCACTTGTGTATTTACCTTATTTTCTTTCTCTTACATGGAGTGTTTGCAAATCAAATATGGTGTTTACCCATGGGGACTATTGTCTAGTCCTCCCCACCCCACCAGGAATGCCTTAAATCTCTTTTCTTTGTGGTAGATTCATTTTTCCCTCCATTAATATTCAAACTCAGCTTTGCAAGATATATTATTCTGGGTTGCAGTTTGAGCTCACTTCCTTTTATGAAACCCATTATATACTCTTTTCTGATCTCTCACGATTGTGGGATAATTCTGAGTTATTCAAATTGAATATTTGCAAGCATTTTTTATTTGGAAGTCTTTTTCCTGGGTGTTTGAAAAAACTGATTCTTACTAAATTTAACTACTACATGACTTTATGTTTAAAGTATGAAGTTGTTCTTAGGAAGTAACATGTGGATTTGATAGAACGGTGTATTCTTCTCTATATTAATAAGTTCTAGTATATTATTCAGTACTTTTGATCTGTGATACTCACTGGGGGGGGCAGTCCTGTAATTCTTAAATTATTCCTATGCAGCATATTTTAGAGATCACTTTTATTTGTAAAGAAATCATATGTTCTTCTAAAACTGGTGTCTTTTGCTTCTGCTTTGCCAGATTATCTTCCACTTTTGGATAGTTGCATTCCAAATCTATTATTCTTTTTCTTAGAGCCTCTACTACTTTTCTGAGATTATTTATTGTATAAGTCCTATATTATGGGTTTTGTTTAGCTCTGTACTGAGAACTCTGATTTTTAATGTAATTTCACTCCTAAAATCTTTTATATTTTATTTCTCTTTTTTGAACCATCCTGGAGTCTCTTGTTGATATTCCATGATTTCTGGGGAGTCTCCAGAATCTCTTTTTGGTTGGAGAGTTTTGGTTAATTTCCTGCCATATTAAAATACTTGTTAATTGTGTTTTGGTCAAAGGTTTTACTCATTCTTACTTCTCTTTATGAGCCTCTGTTGATTTGTCAACTTTAGAGCTAAGTTTTTATCGGGCTCTTGGCCTCTTAGTCTTTTTTCTGATATTCAGAGTTGTTTGTATCTGATTTCTCTCCTTATTCTTTGATATCACCTTTTCCCTTTGATACATAGATAACCACCTCACCCCTCAAAGTTTCAGGTACTCTTACTCCTCTGATGGGGAGATGTGTGATATCAGCCTGGATCCCAGTCCAGAACAGCTGGGTTTCCTATCTCCCTTCTCTTAGTCATGGAAGCGTTTTTCTCCCCTCTAGTTGGCTCTGTGCTGTGCTATGCACTGTTAGTACCATCTGTCCTTTCCCTGATCCAGTTGTTATCCTTTTCTTTCTAAAGGCTTGGCACACTTAGTGTCTGCTGCTTCTCGTAGTGCAAATGTAGGAGGGGTTCAGGCTGCAACAGTGACATAGGAAACCTGGTAGGAACTTTCTATGGGGCACAAGCTTGCAAAGTTTCTCTTGCTCATTGTGACTGGCAAATGAAGTAGACGTGGGAGATGGTGAACTAAATAGGAGTTGATTTTATTTCATGGGTTTCTTACTTTTTTGCACTCAACCATTTACTACTCTATCTGTGAGCATATGAGAATACGGATTCTATTTTTAACTGCATGAACTAATTTTCCTAAGCCTTTTGGGTTAGATCAATTTGATGAAATTAATTATTCTGCTTTCTTGAAGATAACATGTCTGATTTTTAAAGCCCCTGATAATCTGGCTCCTGCTTACCTCTTCAGGCAGATTTCACTCTTTAACACACACTTATCTTTCAGCCAAAATTCCATTTCCCCAATTTTTTGCCTTTATAAATACTTTCTCCCTTCTTTAGATTGCATTTACTTTTCACCTCCAAACTCATGTAAACTGTGGTTTTCTTCAAGTATCAGCTCAGATACAGCCTTCTATGAAAGACCTTTTCTGATTCTCCAGTTGCTAATACCTCTACCCAGAAATTATACAACATAACTTTGTATTTATTTTGCTGTGTATGTGTCCCATCCCCACCCTCAACATCCCTGCAAATGTAATCTTCTGGAAGTGGAAACTGTTGCTTTTTAATTTTTTTATCCCCAGCTCCTACCACAGTACCTAGCAAATAATGGGTGCTCAATAAATGCTTGTTAAATTGCAATGGCATACATATAGACTTACTAAAAATAAGGGGGAAGGGCAGGGCAGAAACAGGTTCTGAGTTAAATTCCCTTAAGGATGAAACTTTCAGAAACTGCACAGAAAAGGAAACAAGAATTCAAGTTCTGGGGGTGGCTAGGTGGCGCAGTGAATAGAATACTGGCCCTGGAGTCAGGAGGACCTGAGTTCAAATCTGGCCTCAGACACTTAACACAAAAACTAGCCGTGTGACCTTGGGCAAGTCACTTAACCCCAATTGCCCTCCAAAAAAGCAAAAAAAAAAAAAAGAATTCAAGTTATGTAATTTGTTGAAAGGCAAAATAAACTGCCATAAAAAGACAAAATCATAAACATGGAAGTCTTTACTAAAAACATTAAGAGGTTCAAAAAAATCCAATGATTCATGTTGAAAAATTCAAGATTAATTCAATTTAGGATCTTACCCTTAATTTTTAAAAAAAGTACATTAAATAATAGTAACAAAACTAAGTTGATAAAATGCCCACTTTCTTGCCTTAGAACTCCTAAACAAATTATTTAGCCTCAGTGGAAGTTAGAAGAGCTTGTCCCAGGAAATTTTTAGCTGTGTATTTCTGGGCAAGTTACTGGGTCTGTTTCCTTTACTGCAAAAAGATGAAGTTAAACTATATCAATGCTAAAATCTCTTCCACCTCGAAAGTTCTACAATTCCAGTTAAGTGCCAACCTTGATTATTTCCACCAACTGATCCACACCACTGTCCCCTGGAAAGATTGGTTGTCCTAGCAACAGCTCAGCCAATACACATCCTGCGGACCATACATCTAAAAAGAAAAAGAAAAAAGGGTTCATTATGATATTTCAGTTAAATTGTATTGAGGCATGTTTGAAAGATATGTTATTTCTATTTTCATCACAAATAATTATCAATTAATATCTCAGTTCAAATAAGGGGAAAATCCCAATATTCTTCAGATAAGCATACTTTGAAATGAAGTATTGAGGTCACTACAGAGGAACACTAGAGAACGAAAAATAATGAAAAAATCTAGAGTTGGTTGGTAGGAACATGTTAATTCATCATGTTAATTATGCCTTGATCTAGTAAGCCAAACAAAGATATTAATATAATGCAGAGAATGGTAGTTGCTTACCAGTATCAATAATTGGTAAACATTCCAAAAAAATGTATGGTAAATTAGACATTGCCTAAATAGGAGGATGAAGTAGGATCCATAACAGGAAGTATTTAGTTGCAAGTATATCTAATCTCAATTTTGAGAAAAAAAAATTTTTTTAACCGTAAAGGGTTGACTGATATGAGTTAAGCATTAATAGAATTTGTAGACAAATAATGATAAACAATACAAACGTCAAATATTAGATAATAAGAGAATGAGTATAGATTCTGTTTTTAACTGCCTAAAATAATTTCTATTTAAATCTAAAATTTAAACTATACTTATTCCCTTGAAAGAACAAATGGGATAGCTAGGTGGTGCAGTGAATAGAGCACTGGTCCTAGAGTCATGAGGACCTGAGTTCAAATCTGGCCTCAGACACTTAACAGTTACTAGCCATGTGACCTTGGGCAAGTCACTTAACTCCAAATGCCCTGCCCTCCCCCCCTCTAAAAAAAAAAAGAAAGAATAACTGAATCTATATTTCAAATAGCAGAGAAGTGACAGGAAAGTACTTGACTGATTAGGGTAAGAGAGGTACCACTGTTATATGTCCCTGGTCCATCTTAAATTCTAGCAACAAGCTGGGAAGATAATGAAAGGCCATGACAGTACTTCCCTTTACTATTGAGGAACCTATATCATTATTAGTTTTTTTGTTTTAACTCTCTCAAAATACTCAAATAATATTTGAGATTCACTCAATTCAAGAGGTTACCTCCAACAATACAGGTCTCCAACCATCCACACCTACCCATGCCATGTGACTCATGCCCATGATCTCACAAAAGTTTTCCACTGAATGAGAACATTCACTATGCCTTTCTTCCAGCATTAGGAGGGTACTAGTGGAGTACTCTGGCTCCTACCTGTCCTTTCTTGTTCTTGCCACATGACTAGCACATCTGCTCTTACTATAGTACTATTCCTAGATGGTATCTTTTACTCCTATTCTTCAAAGCTGCTCAATGATTATATGTTGCAGCCTGTCAACACCCACTGTGTGCTGACACTGATCTTAATTTTTCAGAGGTAATGGTGTTCCAGAGATAACCAGTAAAATATTAGTATTTAAAACATAGGTCTTTGCTTTTGTGAGAGGCTTGATGTCAATAAAAGAACCTGGCAATTTCATGAAAGAAATCCAACTTATTTCTTCTTCTTCCTGTTCAACCTCAGGCCCAATTTGTTGTCCATTTGTGTCAATGCAGACATAAATACTGATGGGCAAACTCTGTAGGGTGTTCATCCAAAAGCATTTTGAAATCTAGGCATTAGACATTCCTCATTCACTTTTTTTCCTCTAGATAAACAGGCCAAACTTCTTCAAGAGATTACAGATCTCTTCCAAGAGATGGTGCAATGCCTGGGGTGCGGGAAGAGTGGTGATGCAATTAGGACAAGAAAAACAGGAAGATCAGATTACTCACAAGAAAACCCTCCTCAACCTGTACCTACAGTATCTGCTCCATTACAATGGTAAATAGCTTTCACAAACATACATCTCTTGGGTTTACATCTCATCTTATGTTTATTACTAGAGGGCCCCAGAACAGGGTTATTTCTGTTGTTATGTCCTCTAAGGAATGCTGTGGTCCATTATTTTTATATCACTTGTAAAAATGACTAATGAATTCACTGAAGATGTCCTTGGTTTCTGTATAGATGACACATAAAGATTTTGGATATGCGAGTAGGCATATAAGTTGTTAGTTACTGATATTCTTAGTCCTCTTGATTTTTTCCCCCATCTTTGTTTTTTTGTCTCCCTCAGATATCTTATATTTCAGTCTCTCAATACCCTCATGGCTGTGTTACTTCCCTCTCTGTAAATATATATTGGCTACTTTTTCTTATCTTTGCTCTCTTTAGTACCATTTCTACTACACAGTTATAAACATCTTCAGGATTGTGATGGTAGGATCCAACTAAAGTAGTTCCTTCATCTTTGATGAGAAAAAGAGTTTGCTGAAATATTTTTCCCTCTCCTCAAATCTTTTCTATTTTTCTTCTATTTGCAGTCCTCCTTCCATTTATATCTTTGAATGCTTTTGGGAAAATTTTGATAAAGTGGATTTTTTCCCAAATATTCTTTAAACTCACTTTTGGTCTCGGTCTCAAGTGCTTCTTTGGGATTTATGAGATAATAGCACTCACAATGAGTCCAATATCCTTCTTCGTAAGATTTTACAAAGAAGAGTTTATAGATTAAATCTGGTTGTGCCTTTCATAGATAGCTCTCCATCTGGCAAATAAGTTAAATATCTGCTGATTAAAGCACTTTCTGCACTCATTTGGTCTCTTTGTTGTTACAACGGTTTAACTCTCTAGATCAAATTATACAAATTAGTGGGTGTTAATGTCATTTTTGCTATGCATTTCCCATTTTCACTATTTTGTTTTTTTTTTTTTAAAGATGACATGAAAAAATATGAGGAATAACACTCTGATTTTACCTAGCCCAAACCAACAATGACTCACTAGAATTCAATCCTGCAATTTTGATACTTCATTCAAGATAAATCAACAAGCATTTATGATGCACCAGTCGAGTGCTGGGACTGTGCTAAGTGCTGAGATGCAAAGAAAAGCAAAAATAGTCCCTGCCCTCAAGGAGCACACATTCTATTGGGAGAGAAAACACGCGAGCAACTACATATGAACAGAGTAAAACAGGAGGTAACCTCGGGGCAGTACTAGCAGTAGTATGAGGCCCTTTTAAAAAACTGATGAAAGCTTTAAAAAAAATTGCCTTGAGTTGAATGGAAGATGAAATGGAGTGTGAAAAGCCTTGAGGCAGGTGGCTATTGCAACAGTATGAAGGAGAGGATGAAGACACTTCCACACCTGTGATCTAGGGGCCAGGTTTAATTTGAACATACAGAATAGCAATGATTGTAATTCTGGGGCTAAAATACTCTTCTGGGCAATTCACAACTTATGGTGACTGAAGTCAATACCACATTTTGATGATGGAGGATAAAGAGAAAGTTTAAAAAAAAATTTATTTAATATCTTCTTTAATCTTTAACTGCAGGGGCAGTTAGGTGGCACAGTGAATGGAGCACCAGTCCTGGAGGCAGGAGGACCTGAGTTCAAATCCGGACTCAGACACTTAACACAAAAAACTAGCCATGTAACCTTGGCCAAGTCACTTAACCCCAATTGCCCTCCAAAAAAGCAAAAAAAAAAAAAAAAGTTTAACTGCAGTTTTGACCAAAATGTACTAAATTTCATTCAAAAAAAGTTTTTTCCCCTGCTCACTCTCTGGTAGAAAAGGGGAAAGTCACTAGTACTTTATAACCTATATGAGATCTTAAATAATTAAGAAGTAGTTACATATGGTAAGGTAAGGGAAACTTTAGGATCAATAGAGGTGATGTTTAGATGCTTGACTTGAAGTGAGGAGAGGTGAGTTCAAAAATTGTTCCAACACTTACTAGCTATGTGACCTTAAGCAAGTCACTTAACTCCTCTATACCTCAGTTTCCTCATCTGTAAAATGTTTATAATACCTATACTATTACAGTGCAAAGTGGGCATGCTTTGTGTTCAGAATCAAGGCTGCAGTGAAGTTGTGGGATATAACGTGGGCAAGCGCTGCCAGAAAAAACTTGGATTCATTACTCTTTTGATTTTTAATCAATTTTTGGTCAATGCACACTCAGAAAGCTTTTCTATTCCCACATTTTCCATGACCTCATAAGGAGTCAACAACCCACAGTTTAAGAAGTGCTGGCTAGATCACTGTGATGACTTTAGGTTGACTTCTACACCTGTCTCTAACTACTTGTACCACTCCTTTCCCTTCCCTGAGTTATAATACTTCAAGAAGTTGAGTTTGGGGGGGGGGGGGCAGGGAGGTTGTTTTCAGTACAATACCTGAAAAGCTCTCAATTTGGCTGCCAAACTGGTTTTTCAGGTAGGATAGTTCCAGAGGGATTACAGTTTGCCAGTTCTATTGTATTCTGGACTCCACAGGAGTAGGTAAAGCTGTAGAGAGGTCCATGGCATTAAGTTTTTGAAATAGACAGTAAGAATGACAGAATATCAGGGGGCAGATCCAAGATGGCATAGTAAAAGCAGGAAGTTGGCTGAGCCCCAGCTCCAACCATCTCCAATGCCTGTCAAATATGACTCTAAACAAATTTTAGAGCTACGGAACCCAAAAAGCGATAGAGAGAAACAAATCTCCCACTGAAGGCAGCCTGATAGGCCGACAGGAAGGCTATATTGCACCAGGCTGGGAGCCAAATCTAGTCCCACATGAGCTGCATGGGTCCAGAACTGGGGAGGCCCCAACCAGCAGCACAGACTGGCTGGAGCAAACTTCAGGAGACTGAATCACCAGCACCTGTGCTGGTTTCCAGATTTCTCAACCCATAAATGCCAAATAGAAAGTAAAAGGTCAGTGGGGAACTCTGTTGCAAATGGAGCGCAGTCCAGTAGTACCTGCCCCTGGGGCGGAAGGTGGCGGAGGCGCAGAGATGCTGCATGGAACCAGAAGAACAGAACAAAGTCAAAACTCCTGCATCAAAAGCTTCCAAGAAAAATATGAACTGCTTAAAGGCCATAGAAGAGCTCAAGTAAGATTTTGAAAATCAAGTAAGAGAAGTAGAAGAAAAATTGGAAAGAAAAATGACAATAATGCAAGAAAATCATGAAAAGCAAGCCAACATCCTGCTAAAAGAGACCAAAAAAAATTGAAGAAAATAAAATCTTAAAAAATAGACTAACTCAAATGGCAAAAGAGGCCCAAAAAGCCAATGAGAACAATGCCTTAAAAAACCAAATTGGTCAGATGGAAAAGGAATTTCAAAAACTCACTGAAGAGAATAATTCCTTCTAAATTAGATAAATTGGAGCAAATGGAAGCTAATGTCTTTACGAGAAATCAAGATACTATAAAACAGATCCAAACAAATGAAAAAAAAAAATAGAAGGCAATGAGAAATATCTCACTGGAAAAACCACTGACCTGGAAAATAGATTCAGGAGACATAATTTTAAAAATTATTGGACTACCTGAAAGCCATGATCAAAAAAAAAGAGCCTTGAAATCATCCTTCAAAAAATTCTCAAGGAAAATTGCCCTGATATTCTAGAACCAGGGGGGGGGGGGAAGGAAAGAATCCACCAATTGCCTCTTGAAAAAAGATCCCAAAAAGAAAACTCCTAGGAATTATCATAGACAAATTCCAGAGTTCCCAGGTCAAGGAGAAAATATTAGAAGCTGTCAGGAAGGAACAATTTGAGTATTGTGGAAACACAATCAGGATAACACAAAATCTAGCAGCTTCTACATTAAGGGATTGAAGGGCTTGGAATATGATATTCTGGAGGTCAAAGGACTAGGATTAAAACCAAGTGTCATCTACCCAGCAAAACTGAGTATAATGCTTCAGGGTCATTCAATTAAATAGAGCATTTTCAAGTGTTCTTGATGAAAAAAACAAGAGCTGAAAAGAAAATCTGATTTTCAAATACAGGAAGCATGAGAAGGTAAACAGGAAAAAGAAATCATAAGGAACTTATTAAAGTTGAACATTACATTCCTACATGGAAAAACGATAATTGTAACTCATGAGACATTTCTCAGTATGAGGATAGTTGAAGGGAATATATATGTGTGTATATATATATAATATGTATGTATGTATAGAAGGGTATATATGTGTATAAATACATATGTGAGTACATGTATACACAGACAGAGGGCGCAGGATCAGTTGAATAGGAAGGGATGATATCTAAAAAATAAAACTAAGAGGTGAGAGGGGAATATATTGAGAGGAGAAAGGGAGAGATAGAATAGGGTAGATTATCTCACATAAAAGAGGCAAGAGAAAGCTGTTACAATGGAGGAAAGAGCAGGGAGGTGAAAGGGAATGGTCAACCTTATTCTAATTGAATTTGGCTTAAGGAGGGAATAACATACATGCTCAATTGGGTATCTTACCCTACAGGAAAGTTGGGGGGAAGGGGATAAGAGGAGCAGATAACAGAAGGGAGGACAGATTGTTGGAGAGGGTAGTTAGAAACAAACACTTTTGAAAAGGGGAAGGGTCAAAGTAGAAAATAGAATAAGTGGGGGGCAGGAGAGGATGGAGGGAAACATAGTCTTTCACATTATAACTACTATGGAAATGTTTTGTGTAACCACACATGTACAACCTATATTAAACTACTTATCTTCCCAGTGGGTGTGGGTAAGGAGGGAAGAAGGGAAAGAATTTGGAAATCAAAGTTCTAAAAACAAATGTTAAAAAACATTTTTAAAAATTGTTTTTAACATGCAATTGGGAAATAAGATATACAGGGAGTGGGGTACAGAAATCTATCTTGCCCTACTAGAAAGTTAGGGGGGGGGATGGGGAAGCATATGAGAGAGAGCAGATTGGGGGAAGGAATGTTCAGTAGGCTTGCTATCTTGGGATGGGTGGGGTAGGGGAAAGATGGGGAGAAAATTTGTAACTGAAAATCTTGTGGAAATAAATGTTGAAAACTAAAAATAAATGAATAAAAGACTAATGACAGAACAAAAGAGGAAAGATTCTCAACCAATGGAAATTCTTCAGCTAACTGATACACTTGAGGGTCCTGAATAATGACTATTATATCTATATAAAACAAATCAACACTTTCTGAACTGGATAAGTGTTTTATTTATCTGCTTATCTCATAGATACTGATCACATGTGATCTTAATGCAAAGTTTTTTTTTAAAGTCTTTATTAATCTATTAATCATTGTGTTATTAATCATTAAATGAATGTTTTATTTTAATCTAGGCTTTAAAATCTCTTCTACCTACTTATCAAAGTGAAAGGCAAGGGGTATTAATTAATTCTCCTGGAATACAGAACATTTACCCCCAAAAGATAAGGTTATAAATGTAGAAGAACAAGTAAGGCTTTAACATAGAATTCCAGTAAATCATTTCTTAGACAACACTCAGTAGAGTTAGAACAATGAAAGACCTCCAAGAGGCAGTGTTGTCTAGTAGATAAAGCATAAGACAGGAAATCAAGAGACTCAGAAATTTAATTCTCTGAGCTGCAAATTCTTGTGAACTTAGGCAAATTGCAAAAACCAAGGCTACTATCATTTTGTGGTTAAGATACACCAAACCATGATCTTTTGTTACTAACAGAGGTATCTGAAAGAATGAGCAGAGCACAATAAAACCCCAACTAACTAGAATGATCAGTGCATGAGCTATTATCCATCAGGTATCAACTCAAAGGTGCAAAAGTGGGAACCAGATTAAAATGTAATAGGGAAATATTAAACAAAATAAATAAAAAATACAATACAACACTGATATGCTAACATGAAGTTTTCTAAATCAATGCAGGGCAGGGATCAGTTTCTATCTGACACTACTGTTCTAGATCACTGAATTTTCTGATTCTGATAACAGATTCATTCCTGGTAGAGATCTTTGAGATCATCCATCATTTCACAGTAAGGAAACTGAGGTCCATATATGTTAATAGATTTGTCCAAAGTTATAAAAATATTAAGTAGCAGGGTCAAGATTTAAACCCAGATCCTCAGACTCAAAATCTAGGGTTCTTTCCACTATAATAAGGTTAAGCCTAAAACTACTTTTCTAATTTCATAATCAGGAAAGGGACTCTGGAGATTTTCTAGTCCAACATCTTCACTTTACATATGGGAAGTCACTTCATAAATCTTAAAGTGCTATGTAAATGCTAACTATTATTCTGTTATTTTACTTTATTTTTTGCTTTTTAGAGGGCAACTGGGGTTAAGTGACTCGCCCAAGGTCATATGGATAGTTTGTGTGTATTAAGTGTCTGAGATCGGATTTTAACTCAGGTCCTCCTGACTCCAGGGCCAGCGCTCTATTCACTGCACCACCTAGCCGCCCTTTATTACTTTTGTTACTAAATAATATATTCAGAGACACAGCTCATGGCAGAACTGGAAAAGGAACTCAGGTCTCCTGATCCCTAGTTCAGTGCTCTTTTCCGGGCCTTATCCTATTAATCTATAATAGCAGCTCCACATGATTTTTGTGGCATTATAGCCCCCGACCCCCTTACTCTGTTGCTACCCATTAAGACTTCAAGCATTCCTCCCTACCTTTTCTATTTCTGTATCTACTGACAGTTTTCAACACGGCCCTTTACTCCAACCAGTATAACGCACGCATACATTGTTTTTGTGTCAATTCTTATGGTTAAAAAAAAAAAACTTAAAAATATAGTTATAATTTTCAGCTTTGGCATAAAGAATATTCAATATTTTTTTTGGCTGACTGAAGACTTTTGTATCTCAATTCTCATTGTATAATGTTACACTCATAAAAAAACATAGGACGGCCTTAATCTATACTGACTTGACTAGATAACCTAGAAAATTCATGTCAGCATTCTTGTCATTTTCTCCTTACTCCCAAAAACTGAGTATATGCTAGGCAATAGGAAGATAAAGATAAAAAAAAGTTACTGTCTTTAAGGAGCTTTACATTCTTTTGGGGAAACAAAATGCAGTAAATTACTAATTTACATTAGTAAATACAAAATATATTCAAAGGAAATGCAAGGTAATTTGAGGAGGGGGAAGGTTAGGACAAGTAATATTTTAATAAATAAGACTCAGATTTATTTCTTTTGTGTGCTTTATCCATATCACATGAGTTTTCAACAATTTAAATCATTTTGAGCCAGTAATTTATTCCTTTATAAAGATTTTATGAAAGATACCGACAAAGTTATAGGTGGTGAACTAAAAGGAAAGAATAACCAGCTAAGTTAGAGGAAACTGTCTTTGAAATAAGGGCAACAAAAATGAAAAGTAAGGGAAAAGTAAGGAATAGACTAAGTAACCACCTCTAAATAGGTCCATTTTAAATCAGAAATGAGAATAGTGACATCTTAATAGCTTGTAGAAGATCTGAAAATGAAGGAAACTTCACTGTCAATTTAACCAGACTGTGGAGAGAGGCAACAACTTTTAATTTAATTTTTTCAAGGTAATAGGCACTACTGTTTCCAATCGAGGGAAACTCTTAGAAATGTATTTGCCAATCCCGCCCAGAGGTCTTCCAAGCCCATGATGAGAAGAAAGGGAGAATGTACTGTAATGCCTGTCAGGGAATTAGTGCCAGCATCTTAATTCACTTTTTTTTTTTTAAGATGGGCATTAGAAGCACAGGCTGTCCCAGGGCACAGGCATATAACATCTTGCCTCAGAGAACTGCTTTCTCAGTCCTGTTAACTCAATCTTTTACAGAAGGCAGTCATTCAGAGCATCCTAAAGAATGGTCCCTGCTATCTAAAATTCATTCTTGTGGAGAAGTGCTATAAAATTTAATATATGTCGCTTGGATAAAAGAAGCAATCAAATGATAATGGAATTATATGAACTATGTAACAAATGAGTATTTAGTAGCAACAGCTTATAGCCTGAAAGTAAATGCAGAGTCTTTAACTAGTCAAGATAATTTCAATACTATCTAGAGTTTGAACACTACAAAACCCTTAGATATACTCATGGCTACACACAGGTTACTACTGGCCAGACTTCAAAGGGTACCCAATTAATTTCTTTTCCTTATACACAATAGTTCAGCACTACCATGGTAGCATCTGAACCACTTGTAACTAGAATACAGACCTCCCTTCAATTTGGTAGACTGTTGTGCTGCAGATTATGCCCTCAGTGAGTTTTAATAAGCTAGCCTGGGTGTTAGTTTTTAGTCATGTCCCACCCCTCCAATTCTCAAAACAAATGAAAAAAATCCCAGAAAAATTAGTTTCCTGTTATGAAAGAAGGATCTGTATAGCCTAGATCGGATGCACTAGCATTTAAGACCTGAAGTAACTGGCATCCTGAAAGGTGGAATTTTCAAATCACTAAGTTTTTGCTTCTGACACATTAACACTGAGTTACAACTCTGCTAGTTCCCATGCAATTTTGGACAAATCACAATTTCTCTCACTACTCATCTCTTGCCAAACCTCATTCCTGGATTACTCCCACCATCTGCCTCTTCCATGCTACTAATGAGCTGCTAAATGCAGCTGGAGGAAGTCTTACAACCATGCTGGCTGGGTATTTAACAAATCAATTGCCAAATTTGATGGTCTTTTCTTAGTCTTCACGTTTCTTGAACTACCTTTCTGCCCATGACCATGACCCTGCTAAGTACCCTCACACAGCTGACCACTCTCCATCAGACGTGCTTTCCTCTCTGGGTTTTCATGATCCTGCTCTTTTGGTCCTCCTGTTCCCTTTCAGTGTCTTGTTCTTTTCATTGTCAAACTTACAGCATAGTCTATTCTGATTATTCTCCTTCACCACCCACTCCCTTCTCAACACCTTTCAGTCTGGTTTGTCCACATTCTACTGAGGGAACAACTACTTCCTCCATTTAGTTACTCCCAATTCCCATGACTTCTTAAACACTGTGTGCCTTCAGTATAAAACTTTGCTGATTTACCAGCTCCCGTGTTCCTTGTAACAGAAAAGTTTTAAAAAATTTCTTCCTTTCTCCAGATGCTAATGCCATCCCCACTGAAGTTAATTTAGTAACTTTTCTCATATAATCCCAAATTTCTTTCCAGAGTAACTGAAACAATTCAGCACTAAAAATACATGTATTAATGGACCTTTTCCTCTCACCTCTGCAACACTGACTATCCTATCTTTTAATTGTATTTGGCTTACAAGATAAATCCCAAAGCTGTTCTGTGTTTCCTTATTAGTATTTGGGTATATGTGTCACATGGCTCATGACGGTTTGCATTTCTTCTTTTGAAAACTGTTCATGTCCTTTGACTACTTCTTAATTGTCCTCCTTTGGCTTCTAAGGCACTTTAATCTCGTTTCCTAGTGTTCTTCTTTGCTGAAGAATGAAAGGTGACAAGGTCTCCCCTGGAGGGCATAGGGTTAGTGCTGGCAAGAAGCAGGAATAATTTTTCCTCTAGGATAAGGAGGAAAAAAAAAGGATAAATAAATAAACAAGATTTTTTTGAGGTGTGGAGAATTACAGCTGAAGTCTGTGTAATATGTTCTCTATCTTTTCAGAGGTGTAGGAAGTTACAGAAGATGTTTAAAGGCTTCCTATTCCTGGTTTTAAGAGCGGGGATGGGTAACTTCTGACATTTCACCTGGATATGGCACACTTAATTTTATCTGTCACTGTGTCTCCATGTTTCATTTGACCATAACACAGATGGGAAGCATATTTAATATTTTTTTTTGTAATTACTGAATGCAATTTTACATATTCTGTTCTTGATTTTAAAAGGATAGAATATATATATTTAAAAACCACACATAAATTGCACTGTATTTTTATGGCCCTTACTTATTTTTCTCTCCAGAGATCAGTGAAATATGATAGAAACAAGGTTTGCACCTCTTGTCTAATGAATTTTTCAGTCTAATATTCAGGGTTCCCCAAAATCTAATCTATCCAATCCTACTTTCTATAACCCTCTAAAATAAACTCAAAACCATATTCTCTTCATGAATACTTCCCTATGATGCCTTCTTCACCTTCTCTGCCTATCTAACTAAATTTATAGTCTGGCATAAGTCTTAACTCCATGAAGTCAACTATTCCAAGTCTAATGTACCCTAGAGGTAGATATTTGATAAATTTCTTATTGATGATGAGTAAGCTCTTTCTTATATTAAAAGGTACTGCTTAGTTTGATAATGTGGGTCCTAACAAAGTGTCTTGTGTTATTACTTGTTTCATTTGTTTCTTCAACAAGACTATAAAGTATAAAGGATCCTTTAGGGCAGAGATGGATCATGTCTTTTATTTCTTTAGTAATTCCCACAGTACCTAACATAACATTAAACATACAATAGGTTCTCAACAAAAACTTACTGCATATACATTAATTAAAATGCAAGTTTATTTTAAACAACAATATATTTTCCTAATGATACATAAGGAAAAAAAACATTCTGATTTCCTGAGTTATAAAAGTAAAGGTGGACAGATTAAAATGACTCACTTTGGGGCAGCCAGGTAGCACAGCGAGTAAGAGCACCGGCTCCAGTGTCGGGATGACCTGGGGATCGAATCTTAGCACCTACCCAGAAACATCTGGCTGTGTAACCTTGAGCAAGTTACTTAACCCCAATTGCTTTAAAAAACAAAAACAAAAAAACCCAACTCACTTAAGACTAAAAGGTATTTGGATAAAGAGGCTATGATATTCAAATTCTATAAAATAACAATAGGCAGTGTCACGTACATGAGTGTCTTTCTCAATAATATAAAAATAAAATTTGGTGCATAATTGCTACGATAAACAGAATATTTAAAAATAATTACTGTTCTATATATACTGCATTTCCAGGTGGATAATCTGTAAACTCTGAGACTGATTTCTATCTTTCCAGAATGTTTAAAAAATAGCATGGGTCTAGCAAGCTAGAGTCCATGGGCAGCCAGAGGCTTGCTACCACAAGCTAAAAACGGAATTTACATTTTTAAATACAAGAAAATTTTATTTTGAAATGTAAAAACTATTCTTAACTCTTGGGATCTGGCAGGTAGGTCATCGTTTGTCCCTGATCTATAGTAAAAATTTTCAGGGCAACTTTAATAACTGGCATTTATGTTGTGCTAAAATTTGCAAAGTGCTTTCTATATATTACATATCTCATTTAATAGCAACAAACTTGAAGAACTTGTGATATTCTTATAGTTACTAACATGATCATTTTACAAATGAGGGCTCAGAGAACTGAAGTGATATGATATGTTCAGGGTCAGACAATTAGTCTATTATTTCATTAGAACTTGAAGTCAAATTCTCAAAGACCCAACATCACACTGCCTCTTATGGGTATACAGGGCAAAGTTGATAACTAAGAAAAAAATTAATATAAGACTAAAAAACTTCCCTGTTGCTGTAGAGGGTACAAGTATCTTTCCACTCCCCCAGTTTACACTCCAAGATCTCGTCCTAACTCTCAGTTACCACACACAACCAATTTGTTGTCAAGCACTCTTGTTTCTACCTTCACCTCTTCCACATACACTTGCTTCTTTCCTCTGATGTTGCCACTGCTCTGGTCCAGGGGCCCTATAATCCCACACCTGGATGACTGCCATAGCAGCTGCTGGATCTGATTGGGTCTCTTCCCCACTCCAGTTCAGGCTCTACTCAGCCATCCCAGTTATTGTCCTAAAGGGCAGGCCTGATCATGTAACCCCCTGCTCAATAACACTAGTGGCTCCCCATCACCTTTAGGATCAAATATAAAATTGCATGTTTGAATTTTAAAACCTTTCACAACCTGTTCCCTTTCTAACTTTCTTGCTCCCCTCCAAACACATCATGACCCAGATACACTGTCCTATTTATTTACTCTTCCCTGTACACAACACTCTATTTCTCAACTTGCTGTCTTTTTACCAGCTGTCTCCTAATGCTTCCTTGTATAAGCCTCCTAGATTATCTGGCTTCAAGTCTCAGATAAAATCCAACCTTCCAAAAGAACCTTTTCCCATTCTCTACTCTAATCCCTAGTCCCCTCCAATACTAGTTACTTCTAAGAATACCTCCATTTTAGGAAGGAAGGAGACAAGAATTTATTATGCTTGTACCATACAATGTGCTAAGAACTTTACAAATGTCTCACTTGACCTCACAACAACCCTGGTAAGTAGAGGATATTATTATCCCCACTCAGTTTGGGAAACTGAGGCAGAGAGAAGTTAAGTATTGTTCTCAGGGTCAGATAGCAAATAAGTGTCAGGTTGTATGTGAATTCAGGTCTTCCCTGACTCTAGGCTCAGCACCCCCCTCCACTATACCACCTAGGTACTCCTATATATATTATAAAGGTTATATGTATATAGTTGTTTAAATATCGTCTCCCTTATTAGAATGCAAACTCTCGAGGAAGAGCAGGGACTATTTTTGCCTCTTTGTTTTTAGCACTTGGTGCACAGAGTGTGTACTTAAAATGTACTTGTTGATTCACTTGTCAAAGTAGACAAAAGGCATTTATTCAATGGGTTCCTTTCATCTTGATTAAGATTTTCAATTGAGATTCAAAATTTTGTGAAAAATCCTCTTATAATATATCTAGTGAACTTTAACACTTATCCTCTGAATGAAGAGGAGAAATACTTTCCTTCATAGTTTGGAATGGGTCCTGCCTCCTACATGAAAACCTCATTGGCTGCTCAAGACCACATTCATCTACAGTTCTTCTCTGAACCCTCATACTAATTATAACATACAACATAAATTTTAGACTAATTTCACAGATAAAGAATCTTACTTTATTTCCACAATGTTCCACAGAAAAGGATGTCTTAATTTTTTTTCTATTTCTCAAAGCATTTAACAGTGTTAAGAAAATACAATGCATGCATTATGTACTTGTTGACCTGAATATAAATTATATAGAGACAGATCAAATTATCTCTCAAGTGAGACTTAAAGCAAACTGTTATGCAAACATTTCCCCCCATTTTTTGCCATGCTTATAAATTATATGGGAAGAGTTATATGTGTGGCACTTTAGGATATTGGGCCTCTAGAATCTTTGACAAGAACAGTTACGTAGAGTATCACCCAGGGGACACCAATTTTAGCAAATAGCCAACATGAGAAATTAGGATGAGGGGTAGGGTTGGAGTTAGAGGCAAAGATAAGCCATGGTTTAGGTTCAAAAAGTATTATCTGCAGCTTGTCTCTTATCATAATCGCCTATTATGCTCTGCCAAGTCTCAACTTTGGATGACTGCATCCATCTGCCACCTTCACTCCTACACATGTGATGCTGAATGAAGGTGAAGAAAGTTGAACAACCATTATGCCTGGACCCACTACAGATTTATGCTACACAGCTTCAAATGGGCTCTCACCATTACTACTCAGTCCTCCTGTATCTCCCTTATGAATTAATCATCCCACTCTTCACAAAGGCTCTTCTAAACCTTTTCATCCCTCCTGAAATCTCCCATGGCTCCCCTTCTCCCAAACCTCTCAGTTAAGAGCCTTACCTATATTTTACAGAAAAAAAAAAAATCAAAGCTATTCACTGTGAACTCTCCCTCCCCCTCCCCACTTCTCATCTCATATCATTTATATGACTTCTGCCACTCTTTCTTCCTTCACCCCTGCCACACACAAAGAGGCAGCCTTATTCCTTACCAGGGCTGATCCCTCTACCTACAAACAATTCCATTACATCCTGTCTTCTCCAAAAGACTACCTCCTTTATTATCTCCACTATCAATTATCTTCTATCTCTCCCTATCTATTGGCTTTTTCCCTACTGCCTAGACACATGCCATCTCTCTCTCATCATTAAAAAAACTTTCACTTGATCCTTCCACCTCTATTATTTTATATTTCATCTATCCTATGTGGCTAAACTTGATAAAGCCATCTATAAGATAGGTAACTTCACTTTCTCTCCTCACTCTCTTCTTAAAACTTTTACAATTAAGCTTCTAAACTCACCCTTACCCCAAAACCACTATCTCCCAAGTACCAATGATCTTTTAATCATCACACCCAATGTCAGCTTTCCCAGTCCTTAATCGTAACACCTCTTCGGCCTTTGACTGCCCACCCGCCTCTCGTCCTCGGGCTTTTAGGGCACCACTCTCTCCTGGTTCTCTTCCTTCCTTCTGGATGCTCCTTCCAAGTGTCCTAGGCTGGATTCTCACACAGGCCATGCCCTCTAATTATAGGTGTCTCACAGGGCTCCGTCTTGGGTCTTCTTCACTTCTTTTCACTTGATGACCTCATAGGCTCCCATGGGATTTATCTCTAACTGCCTTTCAAACAGAATGTCCAGTTGATATTTTAAAATCAACATATACAAAACTGAACTCATTATCATCTACCCTAATCTTCCCCACCCCCAACTGCCCCTTCCTTATCACCATCAAGGGCAACACTCCTACCTCAAGCTACAGATTAGGTGTCATCCTTGGTTCCTCACTGTCTCTCACCCCTTATATCCAATCTTTTACCAAGGCCTGTTGATTTCACTTTTGTAACATCTCTCCCCTTCTCTCCTCTGACACTTCTACCACTATGGTGCTGACCCTTATCATATCATATCTGAATTATTACAAGAGTCTGCTGGTGGTGTGCTTGCCTCAAATGCCTCCCAACTCCAATCCATCCTTCATTTAGTCACTTAAAGTGGTTTTCCTAAAGCTCATGTCCAACCACGTCATCCCTCCCTAATCAACCATCTCCAGAGATTCTCTATCATCTCTAGGATCAAATACAAGATACTCTGTTTGGCATTCAAATCTCTTCATAATCTAGGCACCTCCTACTTTTCCAAGTTTCTTACATCTTACTTCCTGACATACAATCTTTAATCCAGTGTTACTGGCCTTGTTGTTCCATGAACAAGACCTTCCATCTCTCAGATCTGGGTATTTTCTTTGTCTCTCTCTCATGCCTAGAATGTTCTCCCTCCTCTTCATGACCTCTTCTTGGTTTCCTTCAAGTCTCAACTAAAATCCCGTCTTCTATAGGAAGTCTTTCACAACCCCTCTTAACTCTAGTGCCTTCCTTCTGTTAATTATTTCCTATTTATCCTATATATAAGCTTGTCTGTACATATTTGCTTGTTGTCTCCCCCCATTAGATGGTAAGTAGTTCTTGGAGAGCACCAAAGATTATTTTGCCTTGTTTTGCGTCCCCTCCTCCCCGCCTCCTGCTGCGCTGAGCACAATGCCTGGCAAATAGTAGGTGTTAAACAAATGTTCGCTGATTGACTATAACTATTAGTTTGAATCTATTCCTCTAACAAACTTTGTTGTTGAAGAAGACTATTGACTGAACTGAGTTTTAACTGATTTCCTAAGTATAGCTATTCAAGCAGCTATTATTTGGAAATTAATCTCCAAATTGCAATTCAGGCCAATCTTGTCCACATATTTAACACCTAGGAGGTCTACCCAAGGAGTGGGAGAATTCCCTCACTTTCTTCTGACACTACAAAAGTATCATTTCAGTACTCTGACTGTCCACTAATCATCCCTTCACATCACAAAATGACAAGCTAACAATAGAATCCCTTGCTATTTTGTACTCCTAGTCTCCATACTGCCCATTACTTATCTGTTGCAACCTTTTTCACACCTATCATACACTCCTCCATTGCCCTCTGTGTGGTGTTCATTTTAAATTCTTTCAACAGTGATTTATTCCCTATTTCACTGACACATAGCAACACTGGTAAAATGTTATTATTAAAAAGGTGGGCCTTTGCTTTCATGAAAAACTTGGGGTCAAAAAAGGAGCTTCAAAATTTTCTGAAGGTAACTCAAATGAACTGCTCTCCTTATTCAGCTGTCCTATCTGTCACAGATATACATACGAATGATGTATTTCCAAGTGCATACTGAAATCCGGGCAACAAGCATTCTTCATTCACTTGGTTACTTCCTCTGTGGATGGAGAGGCTGACTTCCTTTGAGATCCCTTCCAAGAAGCTCTGCAACAGTCTGGGGCTTGATATAAATGTCATCCATAAATACAACATTTGCAGAACCTCACCATCTGTCCAAAAACCTCTTAGACCTGGCCTCTTCATTGGCTCACTACTACCAAAGTGGCAAATTTCTTTGGTAAGTATACATCCTTGTTTTATGCCTTGCTTGATATGTACTATCAGAGAGTCACTGAAATCTCTAAATTATTTTAGTTATTACACATCTTCTAAGAACCTTGAATGAACTTGATATATGGATGGGAGACTCCCTGATGGAAAAGAGCTTGTGAGGTAATATTTCATTATACGAAATCAACTGCTTTTTCAAACTCAACAATAGAATTTTAAAAATTCTCTACATCTTTCAGTTAACTATGAAATGGTAGAGATGTGGGTCATTGTTAAACATCGCTTACAAGGGGCAGCCAGGTAGCACAGTGAGTAAGAGCACCGGCCCCAGAATCAGGATGACCTGAGATCGAATCCTGGCTCAGATACTTAGCACCACACCTAGAAATAACTGGCCATGTAACCTTGAGCAAGTTAATTAACCCCAATTGCTATAAATAAATGAATGAATGAATAAATAAAATATCGCTTACAATGGCTTCATTATTTTCTACAAATGAACGTCATCAAGGATACTCATGATTAACGAATAGATAAATAAAAAATTTTATATACTTGGAAGTAGGGGTATATACATTGATACTTACAGGGGTCCTTTTTTAGTTGCTTTTATAAAAATGCTGATAAGAGACTTTTTCCATGCCTTTGGAATCTTCCCCCAATGAAGTTACCTTGAATATCATCCCTTAATGCCTTCACAACTGTATACCGCCATGATCCTCTCTACATATAAACTTGGTCCACCCAGGCTACTTTCAATGTTGTTGTTTTCTTTAGTGCCACTTGAATCACTTTCTAAAAGTATGTCTGAGACTGGGATATTAGGATCCAAGTGTGATGGTTCTACTGTCCTTGATGGAGTGGAGAAGTTTGTTGGAATGACTTTGGTAAATCTTTTTCATTTTTTCCTTCTGTTTGTAATTCTTTTATTTTCATCCTTGAATGCCCTTGGGATGACTTTTCTTAGCTGGATCTTTTGCCAAGCTTTCTTTAAACTCACTTAATTCTCTACTGTTTCTCTCCACTTTATAAGATGCAACTGCTGACAACTGTACGTCATTCTTCAGAGCTAACTCAGGATTATATTTGGCTGTCATTTCTCTGTTTGGAAACTAAATCAGATTTTGTTGACTAAGGTGCTTTTTGGGCTCTTTTAGTTTCCCTATTGTAGCAATTAATTTATACTGCATAAACTTCAGTATCAAATTACTAAAGTCAATAATGTAATTTCTAATGAAAAAAGATTTTTCTTAATTAAATTTTAAAAAATTATATACCACGTAAAAAATTATATACCATATTGCATACCAATTGCATGCCAGAATTCAATGCATATTGCTATTGGGAGGTACTTATCTGAAGTTTGTTTGATTGAAAAAGTCCTTAACATAAGCTTACCTATGTCATGTGCCCCTTTCCCATATCCTCTAATTCAATCTTTCAGTTCTAGATCTTTTGCTAGAGTCTCCCAGGACCATAGAATGTGGACTCCTACAAATGGTTCTGTTAAAGTATAGGCCTGTTACTGGAGGGAAAGGTGAGTGTTAAGTCTTTCAAATATTTGCTATAGACTCTTCATGTTATATGACTACGAGGATAAGTCTCTGCATGCATATATTTCTGTGAGTAGAGAGTTCAGTGTTTGTATGGGTATGTACTTTAGTACTCCTCAGTTAGTAAGCTCAGTTGATTATAAAATGGTGGTATGTGTCCAATACCATGGATCCAATTCCTGTTTAGGAAAGATAATTTTTTGATACCTCAAAAAGCTCCAAACTGTCAATAAGCTTAAAATAGCATGTCTGTTGTCACAAAGACAATCAGAGGAGAATGTTAGAATATATCAATAAACATCAATCACTGCTACTAGGAAAACCCACGTCATCATCTCTCTATCTATAAACACACACACACACGTATCGTTTCTCTTTCTATACTTCTATTTCTGTTGATCTATAGGTATTTCCCTGAATTTGTGAATAACAGGCCTATTCTTTGTTAGTCTCTGGGTGGCCTTCTCTTTTGTTGTTGTTTTTTCTCCCTCTACAAGAAGCTGATTACTATCTTCTTTTCCCTAAAATTGCCATCCTTGCTGGAAATATATGATCAAGAACAGAAATCACTAGTTCAAGGTTTTTGGGGGTGCCATAGGAAATGTCACCCAAGAGATTTTTCAAAGACTAGAGCCCTAGTTGTCATGGGTAGACAGACCAGGACATAACAGAAGCCTACAACCAGAGGCTGCTTATTTTTATGCTATTTTTTTTTTGCTAAGAGATTACAACTTTTGGGGCAGCCAGGAAGCACAGTGAGTAAGAGCACTGGCCCCAGAGTCAGGACGACCTGGGATTGAATCTGGGCTCAGACACTTAGCACCCACCCAGAAACACCTGGCCGTGTAACCAACCCCAATTGCTTAGGGGCGGCTAGGTGGCGCAGTGAATAAGAGCACCGGCCCCAGAGTCGGGATGACCTGGGATCGAATTCGGGCTCAGATACTTAGCACCACACCCAGAAATAACTGGCCTTATAACCTTGAGCAAGTCACTTAACCCCAATTGCTTTAAAAAAAAGAAAGAAATTACAACTTTGGAATTCAAAAATCATCATAAAAATGATACTGCTCAGAGAGATCTTTAAGAGACCATTTAGTCCAATCCCCTTGTTTTAATAATAGCTTAGTTTATTACAGTACTTCTAAGTTTACAAGACATTTTCTTTACAAGAATATTGTCAAGAAAATAGAATGAATATTATTTAGCCAATTTTATAGATAAGGAGACAAGTTCAATGAAGTGAAGTAACTTGCAAAGGTCACAAAGCTACTCAGTGCTGATCTGTAAACTGAATTTAGGACCCTCAAGTTTCAAGACCAGCACACCTTCTACTCTTTCTCTGTGGCTTTTGACAGCCTTTCTTATTTGATGTGTACTACATAAGGCCAAGATCATCATTTGAATCTAGACTGTCTATACTGCTGTGGTGTATTTATCTTTTAATTACAGGCTAGTTATTAGTCAAGTATAGCACTTCTGAAGTTAATATCTGTCACACAATCCATTCAAACGGGAATGGAATAAAATTCCAAGGTGGACAACTATATAACAGACAAGACAGCATCAAAGCAAATCCTAGAAATTACTCTGAACTAGCCCCAAACTGACAAACTATAATGACTGGGTCCACTACAAGGAAGGTGATCCTTTTACATTTCCCTAATAAACTCACTATCCTATTCATCACACTGGCTTTTCCCAGCTTTTTCATCTTTCCCCAAACCTTTCATAGCTCCTTCTTCCCCAACTTTCTCAGTTGAGAACATACTCGTGTTTTATTGGGAAAAAAAAATAAAGCCATATGCTGAAAGCTCCCTCTTTTCTCCTCCTCCTTATTCAATATCATTCAGATACATTCTACTACTATCTCCTCCTTCATCATGTCTCCAAGATGAGGTGATGCTTCTCCTTGTCAAAGCCAATTCGCCTCCAGTGATCCCAATCCAACCCATTATCCTCTCTATTATCCCCATTCTCTCATTTATCTTCAATTTCTCTTTGTCCAATGACTGTCTTCCTAAGGCTTGCAAACATATCCATGTCTCTTCCATCCTCGAAAAACCCTCACTAGATCCTTCTATCTTTGCTCGATACTGTCTCTTCCCTCTCCTCTTTTTTTGTGAATAAACTCCTTTAGAAGGCAATCTATACTAAGTGCCTCTGTCTCCTTTCCTTTCACTGCCTTAACTCTCTACAATCTAGCTTCAGAACTCATTATTCAACTGACACTGCTTTCTCCCCAAAGTTATTAATGAGCGCTCTTAATTGTCAAATCTAATGGACTTTTTCCAATCCTTATTATTCCTGACCTCTCTGCAGTCTCTCACTCTGCAGATCACTTTCTCCTCATTGATATATTTTTCTCTTCAGGTTTTTGGAATACTATTCTTTCTTGGTATTCTTCCTACCTATTTGACTACTCCTTAGTCTCCTTTACTTAATCTTCATCCAGGATACTTGCTAATCTTAGATGTTCCACAGGGCTCTATCCCTTCATATTATTTTACTTGGTGATCTCATAAGCACCCATGAATTCAAATATCATTTTTAGGACAAGGATTCTCAAATCTACTCATCTATCCCTAAAACACTCTGTTGACCTTCATTATTGCATTTCAATTGTTTACTTGACGTTCTATTTTATTTTTTTTTATAATTTATTTATTTACTTTTGGTTTGTAACATTCAGTTCCACAGTCCCTTGAGTTTTAAATTTTCTCCCCCTCCTTCTCCTTCCCTTTCCTTCCATGGCAGCATGCAATCAAATAGAGGATCTATAAATACCTTCACATTAAACATTAGTCAAGTTCATGGATCTATTCAAGGATCATAACCAATGGAGTGAACAATGAGAAAGAAAAAACAAAACAAAACAAAAAAGAGAGCAAGTAGTTTTCTTCAATCTGCATTCAGACTCTGTAATTCTTTCTCTGGATGAGGATATCCCTTTCCTTTTACTGAACATTTTAACTGGATGTGTCATAGACATCTTAAAATTTACAAATCCAAAACTTAGTTTATTATTTTTACTCTCAGACCATCCTCTCTTCTTAACTTCCCTTTACTGTGGAGGGTATCACCATCCAACCACCTACACTTAAAAGTGAGGTGTCATCCTTGACACTTTGCTCTTTTTTTAGGCCCCATATGCAATCTGTTGTGAAAGGGTGTTGATTTTTGCTTTTTTAATATCTTGGAATAAGTTCCCTTCTCTCTTGATATTGTCAATACCTTGGTGAAGGCCCTCATCACCTCATATCTATACTTTAACGATAGCCTCCTGGCTAGTTTCTCTTTCACAAAGCTCTCTTCATTCTAGTACATTTTCCACTAAGCTATTAAAAGTTATCTTTCTAAAGAGCAGGTCTGTCACCACGTCAACTGCCCCAACCCCACCCCTCACTCCATAAACTCTAGTAGTTGCCTATCACTCCAGGATTCAATATTAAATTCTCTGTTTAGCATTCAAAGTCAGTTAGTAACCTCCCTCCCCCCAATACTTTCCAGTTTTCTTACATCTTATTTTCTCTTCCTCTCTTCCCAACGTACTCTTAGATCCAGAGGCACTGGCTGCCTCTTTGCTGTTCCTCACACAAGAAACTCAACTGACAGACACTGGGCATTTTCACATGTCCCCCATGCCTGGAACGTTCTTTTCTTGTTTCTGCCTCTTGGCTTCCTTGAAGTCTCAGCTAAAATCCTACTTTCTATAGGAAGCCTTTCTCAATCCTTCTTCATCATTGTGCCTTTTCTCTGTTGATTATTTTCAATTTATCCTGTTTAATGGCTCTTCAAGTTCAGCCCCACAACTCAGAAGCCTAAAATACCCAGAACTATAAGTAAATTATAAGCAATATAAGATGCAAGGGACTGAATGGATTCTCAAAGCTGTACTGCCTCTGGGGCAGACCAGTCAATGTAGCTGGCCTGCAGGAGATGCTGTAAGCCAACAATGATGGTGCACAATGACTTTCACTTTCGGCAAAGCTAGAGATGAAGATGCAGGCACAAGGAGGGTACCTATGAGAAGTTCAGTGCTCTTAGGTTTGAGAACTATTTGGGCTGGGGAGTGAGAATGTTGTTCTGTGAAGTCATCTGCTCTCATTCAACATACATTTATTAAGCTCCCGTGATCAGGAGCTATCATGTGCTGGCACTATTTACAACTGAGAAAAGAATATTATCGTTGAATTTATATGAAAAGAATATGATTGTTTGGAAAGATTCATTTTTAAAATCCATGTATAAAGTAATCATAAAAACTTTGATTTCTATCTCTATTATTAGTAAAAAGTAATACTGGTAAAAACTGGTGCTTTTTTACTAGGTCAAAGACTGTTTATATGCTGTTGAAAATGGATATTGATTTTAAGAAGCTTTTAAATTCTGAAACTTTTCACTAAATTTTCAAAATAAAGGCAGTAGGTGATGTAATAGATAGTGATAAGCCTGGAGTCAAGAAGACCTGAGTTCAAATCTGGTCTCAGATACTTACCAGCTGGGTGGTCTAGAGCTGGTTGCTTAATCTCTATCTGTTTTAGTTTCTTCAGCTTTAAAAAGTTTCATCTTTAAGTTATATTTAACAATAGCACCTCCCTTACAGGTTTGTGGTGAGCACCAAATGAGATAATATCTGTAAAGCACTTAAGAGTCACAAACACATAACAAGTACTTAACAAATGATTGCCTCCTTCACCTTAAACATGTTTATGGATCACTAGAATATAGTTCTGGCCAATACCAATTCTTGATATTTATTTAAACTTGTGACAAACTGGCCAAATCATTAAGTAATTATTTTAGAAAGTAAATAGCAATGAGAATTACTTTACACAGATTCGACACTTACCTATGCTAGAGGTGTAATCAGTTGCTCCAAAGATCAACTCTGGTGCTCTATAGTAGCGAGAGCAGATATATGAAACATTGGGCTCTCCTCGAACCAGCTGCTTCGCACTAGTAACAAAAATAGAAAGCTTTAGAACTTAACTTTAGAAATGAATAAATCTTTATGTTGTATAAAAAGGTTAAATGGCTATCATTCCCAAAAGACAGGCATATCAGCTACATGTCCTCCAAGGTTAGTTTTACATCTAGTCATTTATCTGAGATGTATTTTTATACCTGAAAGAAAAAGCTGGGCGAATCAGCAAAATAATCATACCTATATTTGTTCCAAATATTACAAAACTGTGTATATTATATAACTGATTCAATCTTAAAATAATCATCACATTGGTAGAAGGGAAGTGAGAGAGATGGAGAGATTCTTTTGATCCCCAAATTACCCATTTCTAGTTAGATGATAATGTACACTTTTATCACCAGGGGGAAAACTACTCTAAAACTGGCTAGCACCTTAAACATTAGCTTTTGAACCTAGGGGGTACCTCAGCACCAATAGTTCCAATCTATTTTGAAGGCTCATTATCACAAAGAATGCCTTAAGTGTCTAAGCCCTACACAGAGAATTGCATAAATACAAATTCTATGTCTTTGTGTAAAGTGATAACTCAATCTTTTTTGAATCTTGTCATCAAAACTGCCACTGTTCAATATAAAAACTCCCTTTAGGGGAAAATATGGATATTGAATGAAATGGAGGACTTTCAAGTATTTTTGATGAAAAGACCAGAGTTGGACAGAAAATTTGATTTTCAAATATAAGAAGAAATAGAAGGAAAAGGTAAACAGGAAAGAGCAATCATAAGGAACTTATTAAACCTGAACTGTTTACATTCCTACATGGAAAGACAATAGTTGTAATTCATGAGATTTTTCTCAGTATTAGGATAGTTGAAGGGAATAAGTGTGTGTGTGTGTGTGTGTGTGTGTGTGTGTATGTATACACAGACAGAGGGCACAGAGTGAGTTGAATATGAAGGGATGATATCTACAAAAATAAAAATAAGAGGTGAGAGAGGAATATATTGGGAGGAGAAAGGGAGAGATAGAATAGGTAAATTATCTCACTTCAAAGAGGCAAGAGAAAGCTGTTACAATGGAGGAGAAAAGCAGGGAGGTGAAAGGTCAACCTTACTCTCATTGAATTTGGCTTGAGGAGGGAATAACATACACACTCAATTGGGTATCTTACCCTTTAGGAAAGTAGGGGGGAAGGGGATAAGAGGGGGGAATAATAGAAGGGAGGGCAGACTGGGGGAGGGGATAGTCAGAAGCAAACACTTTTGTAAAGGGACTGGGTCAAAGGAGAAAACAATAAATGGGGGGCAGATAGGATGGAGGGAAATATAGTTAGTCTTTCACAATATGACTACTGTGGAAATGCTTTGCATAGCTACACATGTATAACCAATATTGAATTGCTTGTCTTCTTAGTGGGGGTGGGTGAGGAGGGAAGAAGGGAGAGAATCTAGAACTCAAAAGTTTTAAAAACAAATGATAAAAAATTGTTTTTACATGCAGCCAGGAAATAAGATATATAGGCAATGGGGTACAGAAATCTATCTTGCCTTATAAGAAAGTAAGGGGTAAGGGGGTAAGAGGGGATACAAGAGAAGGCAGACTGGGGGAAGGGGTAATCGGCATGCTTCCCATCTTGAGGTGGGGGATAGGGGAAATGGGGAGAAAATTTGGAACTTAAAATCTTGTAGAAATGAATCTTGAATACTAAAAATAAATACATTATATATGTATATGAAAACTCCATTTTACCACCACCACCAAAAAGTTCTCATGTTTTAAAATATTTAAAATTTTAATATTTAAAATGAAATCTAAAATATTTTAAAATACCTCATATTTAAAAAAATTAAAATCAATTACAGTAAATATTTTCAGACACCATCTGAGAAAAATTGAAACATAATGCAGCATAAAACAACTGAACTGGAAATCCCTGCTCTCAAAGCTTGATATCTTTTATTAGTAAATAAAGAAAACAAGGCAACAAAACTAAGAATTGAATTTGAATAGTTAGGGAGCAGATTAAATATAACATGTACACTTGGGAGTTCTAAGCTAGACTAAATATGTTTCATATAGAGCCTGGAGAGAGAAGTCACAGCAACCTCAAATGCAGAGTCTAGAGTTAGAAAAGTAAAGCATGTTTAATCTAATTAACTGAAAAAGCATTTCTATTAAACACCTGCTATATGCATGTCCCCCAGGCTGGTTATCTTAGCACTCATAGGCACAGAATGGTCACACAATTTCACACACTTAAATAAAAAAATAGCCTCCATCCTTAAAGAGTTTACATTCTTCTGTGGTGATGAGGAGATATGCTATTTACTATGCTGAGTAATTAAAGATAACTTGAAAAGAAAAGAACTCTTCCATTAGGGAAGAAAGAAAGGCTTTCTGTTAATGATGGTGCTTGAGTTAACCCCAGAGGAAAGGTAAAAATTCTAAGAGAGTAAGTGAGAGGAGAAGAGAGTTCATTCTAGGTTTGCAGGACAACCAGTGGTCCCAAAGCACTGAGGTAGGAGCTCTGGGAAGAACAAACACAATAGTTATGATCAGGGCACCGAATGCAAGAAAAGGAGTGATGTGAAATAAGTCTGGAAAGTGAGACTATATCTAGAATCTGAAGGGTAGAAATGACAAGCTAGAGGGCAGCTAGGTGGCTCAGTGAGTAAAGTGCCAGCCCCGGAGACAGGAGAACCCGAGTTTGGTTTCAGCCTCAGACACTTAACACCCACACAAAAAAAACTAGCTGTGTAACCTTGGGCAAGTTACTTAACCCCAATTGCCCTCCAAAAGGCAAAAAATAAAAAATAAAAAATGACAAGGTGAAGAGCTGGTATTTTATCTTAAAGGCAATAGGGAGACATACCAGAGATACTAGCAGACTTGAGCTTCTAGCAACTGAGGAAGAATGACAGAATATCTGCTTACTTTTAAATGTGCACATTTTATAAAGAGTGAGTCATCCAATTTTCATTCTAATTAGTACTCAGTGTTTCCTAGCCCCTAAAGTTATGAATCAAAGACATAAGTGGAACCTGTACTCCAAATGAATGTTAATGTTTAATACTTCAAAATTACTTTCCATTCTTTTTCTAGTAATTTGATTCTTTAATCCCAATATTCGTGCTTCATTATAAAAATCAAAGGTCAGGATTATTTCTTTTGATATTTTCACAATATTGGGGCCCTACTCGGCAGGTATTGAATTCTCAAATTGAATAATAAAAACTGCCTACTAGATTTAGACAGAACTGAAGCCGTGGTTGAATATAACAAGTAATATCAATAGTTCTTATCTTTTTATAATATAGTAATATCTCTGGCTTTGAAATCAAGAACTAGATGCCCCAGGCAACTCCCTAAGACTTTAACTTAAACATGAACTAGAGATCTGTACTAATAAGAAGAAGGAGTCTGCATGCTGGGGAATCTCCCAATCCATGAAATCACATGATTTCCTCCCCCTCAATAAAATTAAATCCATTAATTAAAAGATGCATTTATAATGAGACTTTGCTGTTAGAAAGTGAATTATTATAGGTAGAGCTAACCTAGTAAGTACAAGAATTTATTGCTGGTTGCAAAGTTTGTAACCTTGGAAGGGACACTACCTCCTCTTGCTCTTCCACTTTCGATAAGTTGCAAGTTTTCTGCCCAATTAGCTTAAACAGGAGGTACCTCCCTTCTCTTCTTTGCTTCCCAGTGAATTAGAAAAGTGTATGTAGCCATGGCCTGGTCAGTATGCTTTTCTCTCAATTGGGTCCCAAATTGCCTTTGATTGGCCTGTACCTGAAACAGCACCACTGACACTTCTTCAATTATCACTAACTCAACCATAAGGAGAACATCTCTTCTAGTCCATCATTTGCTTGGGCAAACATCCCAGAAAATTCTATTAAATGAGACAATGAGTCTGTTAAATGAGATTTTGCCTATAAAGGCAAAATCTTTATTCTAGATTCCACTATAATAAAATATCTTAATAGAACTATTCCCATGCCCTTAAACATGACCAATAATAAGAATTTTGTAGCTGGGATAAGAATACTTCAACAATGAAAGTATCATAAATTCTTTCATATCTAATTTAACACTATTTGTACTATGGGTACTATAAGTAGGGAATGGTAACAGAGTTTTGGAGCACTTTACTTTAGGTATTAAGCATTAGTTCCTATTAAGTATCCTTAACCTTTCCTTGTAATAGGGTCAGGGAGCCATAACTTCAGAAGTAAAATTAAATCTCTGAAGGGCCATTAGACATTTGGTCAATGTGAAATCGGAAAGGTCAAAATGAGGATAAACTCTATAGATATAAGATCTCTAGGTACCATGTATATGATCCACCTGCTATGGGAAATTTTCCCAGAGACAGCTGAGAGATAGCCCAAATAAAAAATACATATTAGGAATGATATGGATGAAGGTATTATTTGAACCAGATAGTGATCTCATTTTTATATGGACACCCTAAAGAAGTCAAAAATAGAAAAAAGAAAAAAAAAGGTCCACATATTCTAAAATATTCATAGCAGCTTTGTTTGTGGTAGCAAAGAGATAGAAACAAAGTAGAAATTATCCAACTACATAATGGTTGAGCAGCTGGAATACATGAACTAAGAAATGATGAAATGTAAAGAATTAAAAGAAACACATATGATGTGATAGAGGGAAGTAAGCACAATCAGAAGAACAATACATACAATTATAATAACAGAAAAAAAAAATAAAAAAAAAACACTAAAAGCAAGTCAAACTCTAAAGAGCTGCCATGTGGAGAGGAGTTCCATGTCTGAAAATGACTTATGTAAAAACAAAATGTATCACTAAAATATTCTCCACATGAAACAGCAAGTTGAAATAATAAGGGCACTGTAAGGTGTTCTAAAGTAGAAATCGGAAAATTAGAAGGTACAAATGTGTCTATATGAAACCTAGAAAAACAAATGAAAGTTGGAAGATCATAAGGAATGGAAAAAATATGACGACAAAGAAAGCAAACTGGAAGATGGGGAGGGGTCAGTCCAATGTTTAAGAGCTGCTTCAACAAATCTGTAAGTCCCTAGTACTTACTTCCTCTATAAATATAGATTATAACCAACCCATTCCTACAAAGATTTATAATTAGTGGCAAGGTATAGTTTTATCTCCTACAAAACTCTCCAGAGGGTTTAAGGCACAGAGGCCTTCCTGTAGAAGAATAAATTATACTGTTATCACTGGCTTTTGCAACATGAATATTCTTCTACCTCTTCCAGTCATACATGTCCTTGCTGAGGTCTTTCAATTCACTTCTTATGCACATCACTGCTAGAAACACGAAGGAGTCTCTACTTACATCAGATATGTGTTTTTTCAAGGACTGAATTTCAATCACCAGCAATTCTGATTTTCATGAGACTCTAGAAGTTCATTACTTTCAGTTACATAAAGTCACTGCAGGTTAATTATTGTTTCAAAGATAGATTTAGTGATGGGGAATGGTTTGGAATCACTGAAAGTGGTAATCTGGCTGTCTTTCCCCTCTTCAATTCTAGGCTTACCTCACTGCCATTTGCAGTGCTTGTCTAAGATGTAAGAGGTACTCTTGGCAGAACAGGACTATATTTCATTTTAAGAATTTAAGATGGGGCAGCTAGGTGGCGCAGTGAGTAAAGCGCCGGCCCCAGAGTTAGGAGGACCCCAGTTCGGTTCCGGCTTCAGACACTTAACACCCCCACAAAAAAAAACCCAAAACTAACCTTGTAACCTTGGGCAAGTTACTTAACCCCAATTGCCCTCCAAAAGGCAAAAAAAAAAAAAAAAAGAATTTAAGATAATTCAAAGACAGCAAAAAGGTAATAGTTTAAGTAGCAATGATGAAATTTTTGAAGGCTATACCACAGGATCAGAAAGATGCCATGAAAGAAAGGAAGAAAATGAAGGGCTGGTGAAGATTTATAATCAGTGGCTCGTAGGAAAGACAAAGGAAAAAGAATAAAATGTTACTTCGGAAATTAATTTCTAAACTGAGGTGAAAAAGAGCCCTACAGTCAAGAGAAACACAGCGTATACAAACTTATCAAAATGACATGTACATGTAGATGCATCATAATAAGAATAGATTATATTTAATATGGTGCTTTAAAAGTTTGCAGAGTGCTTTATATACATTATTTCATTAAATGTGTAACAAGATTAGAATGGTATGTGAAAATTCAAAATAGGAAACTTACCTTCCAAAGTCACAAAGTTTTAGGACAGCTGTATCAGGGTCAAGCAAGAGGTTCTGTGGTTTAATATCCCGATGACAGATTCCAAAGGAATGGATATAGGCTAAACTTCGAAACAGTTGATACATGTACAACTGAAATAAACAATAATGAGTACATTCCTTAAATCAAATACAGGATTATCTCAATCAGTAAACAATGAGACAAGAAAAATAACTTGGGAAAATTATTCCCGATCCTTTTCCTTAAGTTTAACTCTATTTCCAGCTAAGTAATTAAATGCATAAACATGTCTCCAATTTCTACCACAAAATTAATTTGTCTTGGTAAACACCTCTTGGAGGTTACTGTGACCCAAAGTTCCCAGGATTTTCTAAACTGGGGCAGGACATGACAGACTTAAGAGTCTCTATTAATGATTTCTTGCAACACTGATGAATCAAGGGCTATATCTCTGTCATCCTTGATGAGTATTAGAGATAACTGGGTTATAAACCACCACATACACCATGGGAGACTAACACTACAGAGATGCTCAAGACTGTAGGAATCACTTTGCGGACTTTTCCCATTTAATCCCAAAGGGTGATACTTAAATATCTGACTGAGGGACAAAGAAAAATATCCACAGGAAGAGATAGCTTCTCCTGAACCTCTTTGGGTAGAGTCTACATCTCTTGCTTGCTTCTCTCTGACTTACTGGCCACCTACACAGCATGTCCTTTGGAAAACAAACATCACTGAGGTGACTAGCCAGGCAGTATCCTTAAATAGGCTCATGTGGGATGTAAGAGTGACATTTGTGGCAGCCCCTTTAGAAGCTACTGATAGGACAGTGACTCAGATGAAGTAAATCCTGACATGAATGACCCTGTCGTTTTTAATTCCTTCACAGAGGTATGATGAAACAAAAATAAATCTCTGCTTGGATTTCATTATAGTTTATTTAGCACCTTGGTATCAAACTTAACTCCAAAGTGTGATGGTTATAAAAAGATTTTTTATAATATTATTTAATGAGGTTTGAGTAGTTTTATTTTCAACTCAAACAAGCATATTACAAAAGAAATGACTACATCATTTCTCTGAACTTCTGGAAGGCATCAGGGGTACACTGCTGTACCAATGTCATCGAGGTCTTTATAACTTTGGTAACATTTAGTAAACAAGTAGATAAATAAATAAATAAAAAGGGATTATTATCTAAATCTTAAGGTATATTCAAAGAGAGTCTTTCATTCACTGCCATTAGAAAAGAATTCTCCAAATAAGGAACTTGAGCTCATATGTATTAGTTCGCTAAAATGATTCCTGTGACAGCCCTGTCACACCAATATCTTAAAAGCAGTGAAAATTATTAATGGCAAAATACTAAAGGGTTTTTACCTTGTCTAAAACTTTATCAATAATGTTCAAAACAGGCTAGTTTCAAGAAGCCATTTACTTTATATAAATTTTTATCTAGAAGACCTACTCTATACCCTAGACTTCCTCTTCACATTTTGAAGAGGAAAGAAGAATGAAGTACTTAGCTTTAATTTAAATTTATTTTTTTTCAATTCAAGTCCTCCAAAAAAATTCTGAAGATAATAAGATTTCTACCCTGGTACCTGCCTTTTCATTCATACATACATTTATTCACTCCACAAACATCTATTACACACTTATGTTGTTGGCAGGCACCACATTTGGCAGTAAGGATAAAAGACAAAAATGAAAAAAAAAAGCCCCTCACTTTTGGAAACTTATATTTTACTGGGAAAAGCAGTATGAATGCAGATGAGTAAATACAAAATACATACACAATAAACGACAAATAAATTCTGAAGGTAGGGAGGAAGAGCACTGGCAACTTAAGGGATCATATTAGAACTTATATAGGATCTGGCATTTGAGCCCTGACCAAAGCCACATGGTTGTCTTCGAGTACAGGCTACAAGTAAGACCATGTTATAAAGTCTTTTTGATACCGTAAGTAAACCTACATGGACAATGCCCAAATAGGCCTAGCTTCACTCTAAATTCCACTCTAGTACATAAGATATGATAATGAAGCAATTAGGTCCCAGGATAGTCACTCCTTAGAAAAACTTATATATATGAAGCAAAAAGAACTTTAGATAACAAAAATGAGATGGGTTCATGATTTCTAAAATTATGCAAGTTTGTGTGGCTTTTAGCCAAAAGTCAGGACAGGATTCTAATAATGTAAATGCTTCCATTAGAACCAGAGAAAATTAGTAACACTGAATGAGCTAAATTCTAAATGTAAAATTGTGCTTATTCAATTTTATTTAAGTTCTAATTATTCCAAGTCATTACCTCAGAGTGGAAGAGGAAATTATGAATGTTTATTAAATTGATTTGGAGGGAGGAGAATCTCAGACCTGTCATTTCATCTCAAATGCAATTCACTGATATCTTAGTGTCTCAGAGAGTTGTCTGGGGCAGCAAAAGGATAAGTGACTTGCCTAAGGCCATCGTATTAATAAGTGTCCAACTCAAGACTTGAATCTATAAACATTAATAATTTTAAATGTATGCTAAAAATGAAAATCCTGGGATCATTAGTCAGAAAGTAAAATTTTTAACTGAGACAATGATTTGTCTTTAAGCTTTATGTGAGTTTCAGAATGCAGGAAAAAAAAAATCAGACAAAAATTCTACTCCTACTATATTACATTTAATCAGTTTTTCTTTTCTAAAAAGATAAGGTTAGAAAAACTGTAGCAGCATTTAGCTGGCTTTTCCAAATTACCATAGCCTAAAATGAAAGGTTCTCTGAAAAAATAGAGATTCTCATTAACGTGAATCTCGATATTATAGTTTTAAAGAGACATAAACATCCTTACAGAGCAAGCTATCAAAGAAAGAATAATCAGTTTAAAATGAGCTTCTGCACTTTTATACTGAATAAATTATGATAAACGAATCTATGCCCTTTGCACCATAGAGAGGCAACATGACATAATATTAAAGGATATGACCAGAGGCATGTTGAGAAGGGGTACAACATAGGAGAGAGAATGCTAGATTCAGAATCAGGAAAACTGGGAGTCAAATCCAGCCTCACATTCTTATTGTAGGATATCTCATCCTAAAGATTTATTCTAAGTCATTTAATCTTTTTGAGTGTTAGTTTCTTCATTTTTAAAAAACTTGAATAACCAGAAAACCTATTTCATAGTATGTTATTGTGAGAACCAAATAAAATAATGTATATAAAAGTTCTTTGTAAAATTTAAAACACTGTATAAATATGAGCTATTACTACCACTGTTATTATTATAACTATTCTCTCTGGCTTCTACTTTCCTCATTTGCAAAATGAGGATAATAAAAACTTGACAATTTACTTCAAAGTATTGTTATGAGAAGGGGCGGCCAGGTGGCTCAGCGAGTAAGAGCACCAGCTCCAGTGTTGGGATAGCCTGGATCAAATCTGGGCTCAGATACTCAGCACCACACCCAGCAATAACTGGCCGTGTAACCTTGAACAAGTTACTTAACCCCAACTGCTTAAAAAAAAAAAAGTGTTGTTATGAGAAAAGCATACTGAAAATATATGCTAGAGAAATGTCAATAGTTGTGACATTTTTGAGTAATAAAATGTGAGAAACTAAATGGATGATTGTCAAATCATATTCCAAGAATTAAATGAGCTATTCCTATGGTTCTTCTCTATATTTTTAAACTTAGGCTACAGGTACAATTTCATCTGTAAATGACGTTTTAAAGAGCAAATTTAATGTAATTTAGGACAAGTTAAGTGGCAATGCAATATTTTTATTTTCAATCCTCTAACAAAAGGAAAGGTTGCCAAAGATGAGAAAATAAACTATGTCCTAGGACTAGAACTGAAGTGTATTATCAGATACAAAGATTAAGATAAGTTTTTAATGTTATAACAAGCTTTAAAAATGTCTTACATACCTTAACATAGATCAAAGGGAGCGTCTGTTTGGCCCGACTATAGTGTCTGGCAACTCTGTATACTGTTTCAGGAACGTAGTCCAGCACCAGATTAAGATACACTTCATCCTTCTAAAAGATTAGAAAATCAAAATGAATAATTATTTTAAAAACACTCAAACAAATAAAACATTACCACATCAAATACTATTCATTCAAATTTTCAATTACTTTAAATCATCTGTTATTTGAAATTAAATTATGCAAAATAAACTCAGATTACAATAACGGCCAACAGTCATAGTTCTGTCTCAAGACTTTTACCTGTCTTGGTATCCCCAGCACTTAGCACAATGACTGGCAATTAACAGATGTTTACTGACTTGAATGGCTGGCTTTAAACAACAAAAGGCAGGAACACTAAGCAGAGATACCATTGCAATATTCTAGGTTAGAGGTTAACTAGGTTAGAGGTAGGCTGGTGGTGGTATAGAGGGGACAGGTGCTGGAGAGGGAGAAATGGCAAAACTTGGCCACTGAGTTGGAGCAAAGAAAGGATTGCTCTAGGATTATGAACCTGGGTTACTGGAAGTTTTGTGGTAACACTGACAAAATAGGAAGTTTGAAAAAGGTATAAATTTTGGAGAAGACGATGAGTCTTGTTTTACGATGTCCTGTAACATAGATTAGAGCTCAAGAGACAGACTAAGGCTAAATCTTATGATTAAGGCTAAATCTTATGAACTGATGATTATCTACACAGAAATAATATCTAAACCATGAGAGCTGATAAGGTCAGCAAGAGAAAGTATTCAGACAGAAAAGAAGTGGGTCCAGGACATTATCTTGGGGAACATTCATATTGAGGAAATTAGATACAGACAATGATTCAGCAGAAACTGAGAAAGAAGAAAAAAAAAAACACAAAAATTTGGATGCAGAGGAAACAGGAAGATATGATATTATATGATTGATATATGATATAATATAAAGAAGAACAATAAAAGGAAGATGAAAACTTTAAAATCATAGTGACCATGCCTATCCTCGGAGAAGAGTTATAAAAAAAAAAAAGTAGGTCCCTTTCACATCAATGAAGGGGTGGAGGGGGATTATGAATATGGAATACTGAATATACTATCAGACTTGGAAGGTGTATTAGTTGGAATTGCTTATTTGTTTACTTTTTCCTTTTATTGACTTTGTTCCAAGAAAAGAATTTGCTGAGGAGAGGAAAGAAGAATGATATATTAAAAAATGATAACGATGTAAAAAAAAGGAATCCATAGAAAGTCAAATAAGGCATGAAGGCCTACATCTAGGTAATATAAAGGAACAGAACCGTCCTTTCAGAACCCAGTCAAATCCAGAACAAATAGAAGCTGGACACTGATGGCTAAGAACTGGAAAAAGAAAAAAAAAATATATATATATATATTAAAAGTTATGATGGACAAAAGACAAAGGAAGGTAGGACTCCATTGTTAGTATGGGATTCGATGGTGATAAAGGAATACTGAAAAGGCTAAACTACTCAACTCTCATTTTATCATTGTTTTTTCTTCATAGGAAAATGATCTTTGGATCAAAAAGGATAGAAAATGTTAAGCAGAAAATGGAACTCCAAATAAATGAAGCAGTAATCAGACAACATCTAGCTTTCACTTAAGAAGCTCAAGCCATTATTAACCCAGACAAACTACAACTGCCAAATGTGGCTGTGGAGCTGCTATCTGTGATCTTTTACAGATACTGGAGAACAGAGGAGATGGAGTTAAGAAACAGGACTTGAAGATCAATCAATAAGAATTATTAAATGCCTGTTATAAGTCAAGCACTGTGCTATAATATGGGGATAAAAATACAAAGAACAATAATCTCTAGGGGCAAAATTCTCCATTTTCAAAAGAAGAGTGAAGTTGGCAAAGTATACAAATGAGATTAATTTTTTATTCTCAGAAAAATTCTAGAACATATTATTAAGGTGATAGCTTATGATCAGGTGAAAGCAGTGATCACTAACTTTATCAAGAATAGGTTATATTGGGGTTGCTAGGTATTGAGTAAAGTGCCGGCCCTGGAGTCGGGAGGACCCAAGTTTGGTTCTGGCCTGAGACACTTAACACCCACACAAAAATACTAGCCGTGTAACCTTGGGTAAGTTACTTAACCCCAATTGCCCTCCAAAAGGCAAAAAAAAAAAAAAAAAAAAAGGTTATATTGGGGCAGCTAGGTGGCGCAGTGAATGGAGCAGGGGCCCTGGAGTCAGGAAGACCTGGTGTTCAAATTCAGCCTCAGACACTTAACACAAAACTAGCTGTGTGACCTTGGGCAAGTCACTTAACCCCAACGGCCCTACCTTCCCCTCTCCAAAAAAAGGAAGAAAAAAAAAAAGAATAGGTTATATTCACTACTGGTGGAACTATTGATTAATTAAACTATTCTGGAAAACAATTAGGAATTATGTAAGAAGTCAAAGGCAGAAAAAAAAACTAAACAAACTATAACATACAAACAAACTCTAATTGAATATTACTGTCCTGTAAAGAATCATACAGGTGAAGTATGAAAAAATTTGTATGAAATGATAGAAAGTTTAAAAAAGGTAAAACCTAAGAAGCAATATAACCTATGATTCCAAAAATGGAAATGAAAAAAATGAAAGCCAAAAGCAATCAGGTCAAATACAATGAAAAAATGTTAGTTTCAAATTACTAAGATTAAAATACAGTCCTTCCTTTTCTTTTAAATAGTAATCACAAAAATAACTTTGATGTCAGTTACATTTTGCTTAACTCATACAAGTTTTTGAAAAGGGACTGGTTATGGTCAAAAACAAAACAAAACAAGCTTTCAATAAAAAAGGCCTGCACATTAATGCTAGTACTTTTCCTATAAGATTACCTCTATTTATCACATATACAGAACATATATATGTGCAATATCTGTGTATTCATATGTGTGTGTATCTTTAACGCACATAGTTGTTTGTATGTCATCTGTCATCAGAATATGCACCATAGAGAGCAGGGACTATCTCGTGCCTGCCTTCTCAGACCAAGCACAGTACCTGGCACATAGTAAGCACTAATTAAAAGTAGACTGACTACATTATTTTATATATGTGTGTATATATATATGCATGTATATTTTAAATCATACTGCATTACTTGATATTCTTTTTTGCAAGGCAACTAGATCAGATGACCAGAGAAATTATTTCAAAATAACATTTGTGAATATGGGCAAGATGATAGCATAGTCAAATAGATTTGAAACTCAATGAATAACCAAACCCAACGTATATTCATTAAAAGCTGTTAAACTGAAGGAAGGTCAGTAGGTAGAAGAGAAATCCATAGGAATCTGACCTTGTTACCGTTCAGTCCTTTCAGTCATGTCTGACTCTTCATGACTCCATTTGGGATTTACTTGGCAAAGATACTGGAGTGAGTGGTTTGCCATTTCCTTCTCTAGCTCATTTAACAGATAAGGAAACCAAGGCAAACAGGTTTAAGTGACTTAGTCAAACTTATATAGCCAGTAAGTGTCTGAAGTCAGATTTAAACTCATGAAGATGAGACTTCCTGACTTTAGGTCCAGCATACTATTCATGAAGGCACCTAAACCGGCTACCTTAAAGCAAGATGATAAGCAAAGAAGGGATAGGAACACTTCTTGGGACAGGTGATAATACTGTTAACAAATGAGAGTGAGAAAGTAGAACTGAATTCCTGTTTTATTTCTATTTTTTTTTTTACAAAAGTTAAATTCTTTTAGCCTGCAAACTAAAGAACAAGACCAAAAAGGAGATAGTAAGAGTAAGCTACTTCACATAAGTTCAGCAATCTATTTGAGTTATTTTTAAAAAATACAGAAACAGAACAGTACAGAAAAAAGAACACTGTACACAGGAATCAAAATACCTGAGTTGGCCTCCCTGACCTTCCACTAGTTCTATCACCTTACCTAAGTCACTCTTTTTATTTAATTGTAAATTTCCTTTTCCTGCCTTTTTGAAAAACGACAGGACTACACTAGATGATGATCTCTAACATCCCTTCTAGTCCCAAAATTCTGTATGTGATATGATACTAAGATTGTTGTTGTAAATGTCTGAGAGATAATGGAGCAAGACAAAAATGCCAGCAGGTGAACAAATGTTAGCAGGTGAACAAATGTTACATCAGTCTTCAAAAAGGAAAAAATGGTATAGTACAAAAAATATAGACCAATAAGTTTTATGTAGATCATTGGAAAAAAATTTTTTTCCAAACAATGTTAAAGAAATTATTTGTAAGCATTTGTAAATGATCACTAGGAATCTTAATGACTATTAAAAATAAGCCATGCAGAATTAATCTAATTTCCTTTTTTTTGGTGGTGTAAATAGACCAATGAATTGAAGGAATACTGTACACATGGGGTGTTCTTCAGTTAAATCAGTTGCTATAATCATCATATCTATGTGGACAAAGTAGAAAAAAACAGGCTGTTCAGTTTGCTAAGTGGATTTGTGGGTGAGTTTGATTTAATCTATGTAAATTTGGAGGATCTACACTGGAACTCTATAGTGTCTTTTCCACTGTCCTATAAAGCATGCCTTTTGATAACTTCAGGCAAGACAAAAGAGGTACATTTATCAGATTGACAAATATCACAAAGAAGAAATAGTTAAAATTATTTATTATCAGGATACAAATAACTCAATCTACAATGAAGGCCAATACCTGTAGTCCTAATGCTATAACAAAAGAGTAGATGGCAAGGCCCAAGGGACTGAGATTATATCAGGATGTCTAATGACAATACACACAGCTGAAGTAATCATCATGCCCAGTAAGTGAAATGCTGCTCAAGAATTTTCAGAGGCTCCCTACTGGTACTAGGATTAAATACAAAGCCTTAACATGATATTTAAAGTACTCCACATACTGGCTTCTATCTATCTTTACGTTTTACTTCCTTTAATTAATTTTCAAGTATTCTATGCTTCATACAAACAGAACTGTTCTCTGGTTGTGTGCTTTATGTTTTACTTCCCAATATTTATGACACACCATCAGTTGACTCCAGAAATATGATACTTCTATGTCTCTACCTGGTGAAATTAATCCCAAATGTACATACCTATCCATCTCTGCCGGGTTCACCACCTTCAGGTCCCATAGGCATCTTGAATTCAACATATCTAGAAGAATACTAATCTTTCTCCATAAGCCCATGGCTCCTCCAAACCTCCCAGTTTCTGCTGCAGGTACCCAGACTTGTGGAAGCAGAGTCATCTTCAACTCTTCCCTCTCACTCAGAATGCACACATGCTCAGTAGTCAAGTCTCACCAATTCCAACTCTTCACAGTATCTTTTATATCTGTCCTGCTTGGCTGGATTACTGTGCTGGCCAAACTGGTGCTACTACATCTAGTTTCTCCCCACTACACACAGCCACCATATAGATACACCTCAAAAGTACCCATCTGACCAACTCACTTCCCTGAACAAGAAAAGAATGGTTCCTTCTCGTCTCTAAAAAAACCCAAACAAACCAACAACCAAACCAAAACAGGACACAACAACAACAAAAAACACACCCCAATACATTAAAAGTCCTTCATATTTTGGCTCTAACTTATTTTTTCAGCCTCATTACAAATTAGTTCCCTACAAACTGGCCCACTTACAATTTCTAATACAGGACATTTCGTCTCTGACCTCGTGCCTTTGCACAGGCTATACCCCTATGCTTAGAATCCTCTCCTTCCTAAGCTTTTGCTCACTTGAATCCCTAGCTCTCTTTAAGACTTAGGTCAAGAGTCATCTCCTTCCAGAGGCTTTCTGGGTAACTTGGTTGCTAGTGTCATTCATCCTTTTGCCCTCAAAAAGCTCCTTTTAATATATGCCATATTTGCTTATCTGTAAGTGCACGGTAAACCTTCCTCCTCTTCCCTTCACTCCCAGCAGAATGTAAATTCCTGAAGGGTAAGAACTGTTTCATTTTTCTATGCATACCCTAGAATCTAGCACAGTGCTTATTCAGAGATGCATGAATTGACTGATTTTCTTATTGCAAAGCCTTATTTGGATGACATCTCCATAAGTTTTTCTCCCTATACCCCAAGTAATTCTCTACTTCTTCCCATTTGCTTAGAGCACTTCTGAATTTGGATGTGTCTTACCTTTTTAACATTATATGTATGCGTATTGGCATACTCATCACCTCTCATCTCATTAAAACAGAAACTCCCAGGACAAAGACAGCAATTTTTCATTTTTGTATCTTTACTACCTACATCTTAAGTACTTAATAAAAAAATTATTGAAATAAATACTGAGGACTGTCTCCTTAATTCAACTTGTTTTATTTTGTTCATTTAATAATTTTTTTTTGTCTTTTGGAGGGCAACTGGGTAACCCCAATTGGGTAACTTGCCCAAGGTTACATGGCTAGTTTTTCTTCTGGGTGTTAAATGTCTTGAGGCCAGAACCAAACTCAGGTCCTCCTGACTCCAGGGCTGGCGCTTTACTCACTGCACCACCTAGCCGCCCCTCATTTAATAATTATTAAGGAAGATGATGGAGTAAGTAGTAAATTGCTATACTTATATACTCCCATATTTATCTCCAACCAACCATAAAATAGTACCTGAAAACAAATCCTGGGAACAGCAGAACCAGAAAAAAGATGGGATAAAACAATCTTTGAGCCCAAGAAACTTGGAAGATAAACATGAAGGGTCTGTCTTACTCAGGTAAAAGGGGAGTGCAGTCTAGGAAAAGAAGCAGTCTGAGACAGGTCACACTTAGCAAATCAGCTGTAGATCCTGTGGTGGAGCAGGCAAACTCCAACACCAGAACCTCAGTGACCTCAGCATAGGCAGGGGAACCAGCAAACACCAGCTCAGAGAACTGCAAAGTGCTTCAGTGTAGCCTCAGGCAAACAGGCAACCTCCAGAGGCCAGACAATACTTCAATACAGCTCCAGGGGAAAGGCAGAAACACCCCGACCAGAACTTAGTGCAAACCAGACACCACTACCACACCAGGACCCAAGCTTAGCACCAGGTAAGCTGGTCAGTAAAACCAGCTATCCCCCACTCCACATCCCCTCAGCATAGCACCAATCATAAGGGTCCCCTGTGGGCCTCAATGTAACATCAGTACAGCACCAGGTAATTAGCTAGGGTCTAAAGCCCCTGGCACAAGAAGCCTGAGCCCGTGCCCCTTGCACCCTGGGAGCAGAGTTCACATTTAAAAGAAAGGAGAAAGGCAAAAAAAATGAGTTAAAAAAAAAGCAAAAAATGTTCTGACCATACAAAGTTATTATGCTGACAGGGAAGTTTAAGACACAAACTCAGAAGAGGAAACAATGACAAAACAACAAAGAAAAACGGGAAGTGGTCTCAATCCCAGAAAGAACTCATGGAAGAGCTAAAAAAGGAACGTAAATATCATATAAGAGAGGTAGAAGAAAAATTGGGAAAAGAAATGAGAGTGATGCAAGAGAATTATGAAAAAATGACTCAAAAGCTTGGAAACAGTAAACAATTGCTTAAAAAGTAAAATTGGCCAAAAGGAAAAAGAGATATAAAAATCCACTGAAGAAAACAATTCCTTAAAAAGTACAAGTGGCCAAAATGTAAATGAAGTACAAAAGCTAATTTTGCTAAGTGCAAAACAACTCCTTAGGGCAGCCAGGTGGTGCAGTGAGTAAGAGCACCGGCCCCAGAGTGGCGATGACCTGGGATTGAATCTGGCCTCTGATACTTAGCATCATATCCAGAAATAACTGGCCATGCAACCTTGAGCAGGTTACTTAACCCCAATTGCTTAAAAAAAAAAAAAAAAAAACAACCACTCCTTAAAAGTAAGAATTGGCCAAATGGAAGCTAATGACTCTATGAGATATCACAAAACAATCAAACAAATTCAGAAGAATGAAAAAAATAGAAGAGAATGTAAAAAACCTCATAGGAAAGACAACTGACCTGGAAAAACAACTGATCCAGGAGAGACAATGTCAGAAGTGGTGGACTGCTTGAAAGTCATAATCAAAAGGAGGGTTTGGATAGCATCTTTCAAGAAATTATCAAGGAAAACTGCCCTGATATACTGGAACTAGAACGCAAAATAGGCGCTGAAAAAATTTAAAAAAAAATTCCCAAATAAAAACTCTAAGGAACTTTATAATCAAATTTCAGAATTATCAGGTCAAGTAAGAAGTACTGCAAGTGGCCAGAAAGAAACAATTCTGATATTGGGTAGCCACAATCAGGCTTACACAGGACATAGCAGCTATAACATTAAAAGACTGGAGGCCATGAAACATGATATTCCAGAACGCAAAGGAGCTAGGACTACACCAAGAATCACTTATCTGGCAAAATTAAGCACAGTACCTCAAGGGGAAAAAATGATCAATCAATGAAATAAAAGAGTTTCAAGCTCTGATAAGAAAAAGACCAGAAATGAACAACAAAAAAAAATTGATCTCCAATATCAAGACACAAGAGAAGCCTAAACAGGTAAAAAGGAAAAAGAAAACATAAGGGATTCAAGAGAGTTAAGCTGTTAATATCCTTAGAATGGAAGATGATACTTGAAATTCTTAAAAATTGTACCACTAATATAGTATAGCTAGAAGGAATATACAAAGTATAGGGATATAAGATGAATTTGAGGGAATGACAAAAAAATTAAGAGATGGAAGTAGGAGAGAAGGAGATTTTAAGTAAATGGGGTGAGACTGACAGAAGGGAGGGCAGATTGGGGGAGGTAGTTGACAGAAGAAAAACACCGGTGAGGAGGGAAAAGGTAAAAGGAGAAAAATAGGATGGAGGGAAATATACACAGTAATCATAATTGTGAATGCAAATGGAATGAACTCTCCCATAAAATAGAAGCAGATAGTAGAGTGGATCAAAAAACAGAATCCTACAATATGTTGGTTAAAAGAAACACACCTGAAGCAGAAAGACACACATGGATTGTAAGGGTTCTATTATGTAAGGAATCTCTTATGTTTCAGCTGAAGTAAAATAACAAAACAAAAATCAAGGAGTATTAGGGGTGGCCAGGTGGCTCAGCAGGTAAGAGCACCAGCTCCAGTGTCGGGATGACCTGGGGATCAAATCTGGGCTCAGATACTCAGCACCACACCCAGAAATAACTGGAACCTTGAGAAAGTTACTTAACCCCAATTGCTTTAAAAAAGAAAAAAAAAATCAAGGAGTATCAATACTGATCTCAGACAAAATGAAAGCAAGAACAGATCCAATTAAAAGAAAAAAGGAAGGTAATTACATCTTGTTAAAAGGTACTATAGACAATGAAGCAATATCAATACTAAACATATATGTACCAAGTGGTATAGCATTCAAATTCTGAAAGAAGTAGTTAAGTGAGTTACAGGAAGAAGTAGAGAGCAAAACTATACTGGGGGGTGACCTCAACTGTACCCTCTTGGAACTCAATAAATCCAAGCAAAAAATAAATATGACAGAACTTTGGAGAAAACTGAATGGGAACAGAAAGGAATACACCTTTTTCTCAGTAGCACATGGCATGGACACAAAAACTGACCATATGTTAGGGCATAAAAACCTCAAGATCAAATGTAGAAAGGCAGAAATATTAAATGTATCCTTTTTGGATGATAATGAAATAATATTTACATTCAACAAAAGGCAGCAGAAATATGGATTAAAAATTAATTGGAAAACAATCTAATCCTAAAGAATAAGTGGATCAAAGAAAAAAAATACAAAGGAAGGTGGCCTAACAATAATAGATCTCAAACTATATTATAAAGCAATAATGATCAAAACTATCAGGTACTAACTAAGAAACAGAGTGGTGGATCAGTGGAACAGTTTAGGTATAAGAGACACAATAATCAATGATCATAGTACTCTACTGGTTTGATAAACCCAAAGACCCTAGGCCTTTGGGATAAGAACTTAGTATTTGAAAAAAAAAGTGCTGGGAAAACTGGAAAAACAGCAGGATACAAACTAGGTACAGACCAACATCTCACATCATATACCAAGATATGGTCAAAATGGAGTCATAATTTAGACATAAAGGGTGATACCACAAGCAAATTAGAAGAGTAAGTAACAGTCTACCTATCACATCTATGGAGAAGGAAAGAATTCATGACCAAACAAGAAATAAAGAACATTACGAAATATAAAATAGATAATTCTGATCATAACATAAAGTTTTTATACAAACAAAACCAATGCAACCAAGATTAGAAGGAAAGCAGAAAACTGGGAAACAATCTTTATAGCAAATGTCTCTGATAAAGGAATCATTTCTCAAATATAGAGAAAGCAGAGTCAAATTTACAAGAATACAAGCCATTCCCCAATTAATATATGGTCAAAGGATATGAACAGGCAATTTTCAGATGAAGAAATCAAAGCTATCTATAGGCATATGAAAAAATATTCTAAAACATTATTCCTTAAAGAAATGCAAATTAAAACAACTCTAAGGTACCATCTCACACCTATCAGATTGGCTAAGATGACACAAAAGGAAAATGATAAATGTTGGAGAAGATGTGGGAAAATTGGGACATTGATGTACTATTGGTAGACTTGTGAACTGATCTAACCATTCTGGAGGGCAATTTGGAACTATGCCCAAGGGCAACAAATTCTGCATATCCTTTGATACAGCAAGACCACTACTAGGTTTATATTCCCAAAAAGATCATAAAAAAGGGAAACAGACCTACATATGCAAAATATTTAAAGCAGCTCTTTTTGTGGTGGCAAAATATTGAAAATTGAGGGGATGCCCATCAATCGGGGAATGGTCAAACAGGTTGTGGTACATGAATGTAATCGAATACTATTGTGCACTAAGAAATGATTAATAGGCAGATTTAAGAAAAACCTGATACAAAGTCAAATAAGCAGAAACAGGAAAACACTGTACACAATATCAGTAACACTGTGTGAAGACCAACTATGAATGACTCAGCTCTTCTCAGCAACACAATGATCCAACACAAGTACAAATGACTCCCTGAGGAAAATGCTATACACACCCAGATAAAGAACTGATGGACTCTGGATGCACATTGAACAGCACATGTATAAACTATACTGAATTGCCTACCATTTTTGGAAGAGGGGAGGGAAGGAGAAAAATCTGGACCTCAAAATCTTGTAAAAATGAATGTTAAAAATCATTTTGACAAGTAATTGGGAAAAAATATTATTTTAAAAATAATTATTAAGACACTGTTCTAGGTACTTCCCCTCCACATGGACTACTTTTATCAACTCAAGTTCTTAGAACACCAGGCACTTTCTGGTTGGACTTCTACAAAGACTGTACACTAACAGTACTCTTATTACTCAGAGTTGGCTATTCTAGCTTAACTTCTATCTATAAACTTTTGAAATTCTTTACATTCTAGATTCCTTGAGTCCAATTCTATAAATAACTATTCTGCTAGATCCCTTGTGGATCAAAATTTGGTTTAAATTATGAATGTAAACATCAACAAGCATTTTAATAATCAAAGAACAAGAAAGAGGCTGTTATGTGAAACTGTAACCTTGTTAGTAGTTTCCAAAAATACATTTATTTTGTTAAAATTTCCCAATTAAATTAAAATTTTCTGACATTCATTATTTAAAATTGAGGTCTTTATTCTCTTTACTCCTTCTGCCCTTTCCCCACTCTTTGAGAAAGCAAGCAAAATTTTATCAATTATATGAGTGAAGTCATGCAAAACATATTTCCATATCCTCCAAGTTTCAAAAGAAACCAAGAAAAATAAAAGGGAAAAGGAGTACTTCAATCAATACTCAAAGCTCAACACCTCTCTCTCTGGAGGTGGATAGCATTTTTCATCATGGGTCCTATGAAACTGTCTTGGATCACAGTCTTGATCATAGTAGCTAAATCTTTCCTTTTGATTATCATTACAATATTGTAATCATCATGACAACATTACAATGTTCTGGTTCTGTTCACCTCACTTTGCATCAGTTCATCTAAAACTTCCCAAGTTTTTCTGAAACCATCTTGCTTGTCATTTTAGCACAAGAGTATTTCATCACAATCACATACCACAACTTGTGCCAACATTCTAATTGATGGGTCTCCTCTCAAATTCCAAATCTTTACCAACACAAATAGAGTCTCTAAAAATAATTTTATATAAATAGCTCCTTTTCAGGCAATTTGGAACTATGCCCAAAGGGCTATAAAAATGTACATACCCTTTGAACCAGCAACAGCACTTCTAGGGCTGTATCCCAAAGAGACTATACAAATGGGAAAAGGACCCACATGTACAAAAATATTTATAGCAGCTCTTTTTGTGGTGGCAAACTGGAAATTGCGGGGATGCCCATCAATTGGGGAATGACTAAACAAGTTGTGGTATATGAATGCAATGGAACACTACTGTGCTATGAGAAATGATGAGCAGGCAGCCTTTAAAAAACCCAGAAAGACTTATATGAACTGATGCTGAGTGAGGGGAGCAGAAACAGGAGAACACTGTACACAGTTATAGCCACACTGTGCAATGATTAACTTTGATAGATTTGGCTCTTCTCAGCAATGCAAGGTTCTAAGACAACTCTAAAAGTCTCATGATGGAAAATGCTATCTGCATAAAGAGAAAGAATTACAGAGTCTGAATGCAAAGTGAGGTATTCTATTTGTTCTCTCTCTTTTTGTTTTATTCTTTCTCATGGTTCATCCCATTGGTAATAATTCATCTTCACAACATGACTAATATGAAAACACGTTTAATATGAATGTATATGTAGAGCCTATATCAGACTGCATGCTGTCTTGGGGAGGGGGGAGAAGAGAGAGAGGTAGAAAATTTAAAACTCAAAAGCTTGTGGAACTGAATGTTGTAAAATAAACAAACACTCAAATGGTGCAAAACCTTAAAAAAAAAACCTCCAACAGCAACAACAAATGACTCCTTTCCCCTTTTCTTTGATCTCTTTGGGATAGAGACCTAATAGTGGCATTGCTGGGCTGAAGGGTTGTAATGGGAATGTAAATTTTAAAGATCTTCCCTGCCCCTAGGCTAAAGTACACCTGGAGCCTGGGGTGGGAGGCTTGTTTTTCAGTAGATACTTTTTGATTGGCCAGTGGGTCCAAAATGTTGTTACATTCTCTGAGCCAGGAGAAGGCTATATAAGCCCTGATGTGTAGCTTTGTTTTGGGGGCTCACTTTGAGAAGTGTTCTGTGATTTGATCTGGATTCTGGGAAGCCGTTGTCCAGAGCCCCCCCGGCTTTGAAAAACCCAGATGTTGAATGGGTATGGATGTAATGGTTGGACAGTTTGGAAATCTGTCTACTTGATCTGTTTCTGTCTTGATAATTCTGCCTGTATACTTTGAAGTTTGGGGTGCTGACCTTTTTCCCCTGAACGAGGTAAACGATACATATCTGACTGATTAAAGTAAGCTCGTTAATCCATTTTGAGTTGCTTTCCTTTATCAAAGCAGATCCAAGAACCTGTGGTGGCAGCAAACCCTGAGGACCCTTAGGGTGCTTGCTGCTACAAGGGTATACAGAGTTTTATAGCTCTTAGGCATACTTCCAAGATGTTCTCCAGGATGGTTGGATTAGCTCACAATTCCATCAACACTGAATCAGTGTGGCAATTTTTCCATATCTCCTCTGGCATTTATCATTTTTCTTTTTTGTCACCTCAGTCACCTGATGAGCATGAGGTGCTATCGAGACTTGTTTTAATTCACATTTCTCTAATCGATGATTTAGAGCATTTTTGATATGACTATTGATAGCTTTGATTTATTCTTCTGAAAACTACCTGTTCATAGCCTTTGACCATTTATCAATTGGACAATGGCTCTTAATTTTTTATAAATTTGGCTCAGTTTCCTATGTTTGAGAAATAAGGCCTTAATCAGAGAAAACTGCTATAAAAATTCTGCCTGCAACACCTTCCTCCCCCACTTTCCTTCTAATATTGGCTGCATTGGTTTTGTTTGTGCAAAACCTTTTTAATTTCATGTAACCAAAATTATTCATTTTATTACTTCTCGTTATGTCATAAACTCTTTCCCTATCCATAGATCTGACAGGTACACTTTTCTAAGTTCCCCTAATTAACTTAAAATAGCACTTTTTATATCTAAATCATGTATTCATTTTGACCTTATTTTGGTAAAGAGCATGAGATGTTGATCTATGCCTAGTTTCTGCCAAACTGCCTTCCAGTTTTCCCAGTAATTTTTGTCAAATGGTGAGTTCTTGCTCCCAGAATTTGGATATTTATTTGGGTTTATCAAACACTAGATTACTATGGTTATTTATATTTTTATTGTTTACCTAATCTATTCCACTGATCTACCACTCTATTTCTTAGCCAGTATCAGACTGTTTTGATGATTGCTGCTTCATAATATAATCTGAAATCTGGCATTGTTAAGTCACCTTCCTTCATATTTTTTTCATTTATTTCTTTGATATTCTTGATTTTTGATTCTTCCAGATGACTCGCTATTTTTTCTACAATATAAAATAATTTGTTAGTAGTCTGATTGGTATGGTATGGCACTGAATAAGTAAATTAACTTAGGTAGAACTGTCATTTTTATTACAGTGACTTGGTTTGCCCATGAGCTATTAATATTTCTCCAATTGTTTAGATCTGTCTTCATTCATGTGAAAAGCAACTTGCAATTATGTTTATATAGTCTCTGGGTCTGTCTTGGCAGATAGACTCTCAAGTATTTTATATTGTCTGACATTATTTTAAATGAAACGTCTAGCTCTTCCTGCTGGATTTTGTTAATATATAAAAATGCTGATGGTTTATGTGAGTTTATTTTATATCCCACAACTCAGCAAAAATTGTTAATTGTTTCAACTAGTATTTTAGTAAATTCTTTAAGGTTCTCTAGGTATGTCATCATATCATCACAGTTTGGTTTTAAGTGAATATTAAATACAACATGATGATGATAACAAAACATCCCTGCCCATCTTTGTATCCTTCTAGACTTCTACTTCCTCTTGCATAATTATGTAAATGTTTCAATGATATTCTTTGTTCTATCTTTCCTTTTTCTGTATCAAACCCATTACTCAACAACGCCCTCTTCCTCCAAATAGAAGCCCTCCTTCATAGTTAACAAGTACAGGAAACAAATGAACACAACGGCTGTATCTGAAAACAGATGAATCTTTTTGTTACTCTAGTTAGTCCATCACATCTCTGCCAAGAAGGGGAAGCATGCTTGATCATCAGGTTTCTGAAGTTATAACTGGTCACTGCACTGATAGAACTTGTCTTTCAAAGTTATTTTCCTTTGTGGACACAGTGTTAATTGTTCTCCTGATTCTGCTCACTTCACAATGTATCAGTTCATGTAAGTCTCTTCGGTTTTCACTCAATCTGTTCTCATAACTTCATACTGGAAAGGAATAGCTCATTATATTCATATACCATAATTTTTTTTTTTTTGGAGAGGGGAAGGTAGGGCAATTGGAATTAAGCGACTTAAGGTCACACAGCTAGTTTTTGTGTGTGTTACATATCTGAGGCTGAGTTTGAACTCATGTCCTCCTGACTCCAGGGCTGATGCTCTATTCACTGTGTCACCTAGCCGCCCAGATATACCATAATTTTTTCAGTAATTTCTCTGATAGGTGTCCCCTTAGTTTCCAGTTCTTTGCTACAACAAAGAGTGCTACTATAAATACTTTCATACATATGGGTTCTTTTTGTCTTTCTTTGATCTCTTTGATGTATATGCCTAGTAGTGGTATCAGTGGGTCCATGGGTATGGCGCAATTTAGTGATTTTATCTCTCTTTTACAGATGAGAAAATGGAGGTTTGGGGACTAAGTATAGACAGCTTCCTCAGACGGCCCTGCTGAGAATGGGAGATATTAAAGATGAATGCTAACAAGGATAGCAAATTCTAGTGTTATTTTTTTTTTAAGAATGTGAGAAACTTGGGCATGTTTGTAGGCAGCAGGAAGGAACTATTAAAAGGGACAGATTGAAGGTAAGAGAGAATTAGAGAATGACTATAGAGACAATTTGCTAAAGCTATCAAGGGAACATGAAGAAGAGTTGGGACACTATTTCATCAGGTACTGGAATAAAGGTGGAAGCAGTATACATAGTGGTGATGTGAAAGGGCTGTAAAATGAGGCAAGAAGAAGAGGGAGTGCGAACATTCCAACACTGGGCGTTGACAAGGTATGATTAACAACAGGACAAGGATGCAAGGGATTTGAGAATAGAAAATCATGGAAAAATGAACTGGTTCACTAAGGAGTCAAGACTGGGAAGGGAGTTAAGCCAAAAAAGTGAGGATTTATAGCCTGGTAAAGTACTGATGGGTGCAAGCACTGGAGGTCAACCTGAAGAAGAATGGATTTAGGACTAATAAAGTACAAAGATGAAATGACAGGATGTTATGTTTGGAAAAAGGAATTTCAGAAGGTGGTCTAGCTTTACCAGATCTTGAATTGTATCACAAAGGAGCAATCATCAAAACTACTTGGTACTGGTCAAGAAACAGAGTGGTGAATCAGTGGAATAGGTCAGGTACACAAGACACAGTAGTCAATGACTATAGTAATCTACTGTTTGATAAACCCAAAGACTCCAGCTTCACTATTTAACAACAACTGCTGGGAAAACTGGAAAATAGTATGGCAGAAACTAGGCATAGACCAATATTTTACACTGTATATCAAGATAAAGTCAAAATGGCATATGATTTAGATATAAAGGCTGATACTATAGACAAACTAGGAGAGCAAGGAATAGTTTACCTATCAGATTTATGGAGAATAGAAGAATTTATGACCAAACAAGAGATAGAGAATACAATGAAATGCAAAATGGATAATTTTGATTACATTAAATTGAAAAGATTTTGCACAAACAAAGCCAATGCAACAAAGATCAGAAGGGAAGCAGAAAGATAGGAAACAATTTTTATAACCAGTGTCTCTGATAAAGGCTTCATTTCTCAAACATATAGAGAGCTGAGTCAAATTTATGAGAATACAAGTCATTCCCCAATTGATAAATCGTCAAAGGATATGAACAGGAAGTCAGTTTTCAGATAAAGAAATTAAAGCTAGGGCAGCTAGATGGCACAGTGAATAGAGAACCAGACCTGGAGTCAGGAGGACCTGAGTTCAAATCTGGCCTTAGACACTTGACACTTATTAGCCATGTGACCCCAAAAGCCCTGCATTACCCCCCAAAAAAGAAAAAAAAAGAAAAAAGAAATTAAAGCTATCTATAGTCATGGGAAAAAAGACTCTAAATCACTATTGATTAGATGAATGCAAATCAAAACAACTCTGAGGTACCACATCACATCTATCAGATTGGCTAATATGACAGGAAAGGAAAATGCTAATGTTTGAGACATGGGAAAATTGGGATACTATGTATTGTTGGTAGAGCTATGAACTGACTGACCATTCTGTAGAGCAATTTGGAATTATACCCAAAGGGTTATAAAAATGTGCATACCCTTTGATCCAGCAATACCATTTTTTAGGCTCTACCCCAAAGAGATCATAAAAATGGAAGAAGGACCCACATATACAAAAATATTTACAGCAAAAAAAAAAAAAAATTATAGCACCTCTTTTTGTGGTGGCAAAGGACTAGAAATTGAGGACATGCCCATCAACTGGGGAATGGCTGAACAAGTTGTGATATATCAATGTAATGGAATACTCTTGTTCCATAAGAAATGATGAGCAGGCAGACATCAGGAAAACCTGGAAAGACTCATATGAACTGATGCTTAGTGAAGTGAGCAGAATCAGGAGAACACTGTACACAATAACAGCGACACTGTACAATGACTAACTTTGATAGACTTAGATCTTCTGAGCAATGCAAGGATCTAAGACAACTCTGAAAGACTCATGATGGAAAACACCATCCATATTCAGAGAAAGAACTATGGAGTCTGAATGTAGATTGAAGCACATTATTTGCTCTTTTTTGTTTGTTTCTTCTTTTTCATGGTTCCTCCCATTGGTTCTAATTCTTCTTTACAACATGACTAATATGAAGTGAATATGAATGTATATGTACATCCTATATCAGACTGCATGGTATCCTGGGGAGGTAATGAGGAGGAGAAAATTTAGAACTCAATATCTTATGGAAGTGAATGCTGAAATTGTTTTTTAATTATTAAAAATAATAAAAAAAGGAATTTCAGACCTCTTGATCCAAGAAGTAAAATACTTGCTGGAGACCATAAGATCAAGGGTACAATTATCTCTACATGTAGCTTAGGTGAATTACAGGAGTAAGTCGTGAAGAAACTAAGAAATTATTTGAAAGCCCTTTCCCCGGTACTTTTCCTTCAAAAGTACTTGATACTTCAAAAGGAAAAGAAAGTTTTTGGGGAGAGTGAGAAAACGACTACATTCCAAGGAATGGGGGACAGCCAGTACAAAGACAAGGAGATGGAAGATGGAGTGCCCTGAATGTGGAACGGGGAAAAGGCCAGTGTGACTGGAACGCAAAGTGCTAAAAGAGGAATAATATACAATAAAACTAGAAAGCTGTGGTGGGGCCAGGTTGTAAAGGGCTTTAAAAGCTAAAAAGGGGGTTATCTTTTATTAAAGGTAACAGAGAGCCATAAGAGGCAATCAAATAGGAAAGTGACAGATATATCTTCACTTAAGGAAAATCACTTTTGCACAAATGTAGCAGATGGATTGAATGGACAAGATATTTGAGGAAGAAGACCAAGCAGGAGATGATAAAGGCCTTGTAGATATATGGGTGGAAAGATCTTGGATGTAAGAGATATTATAAAAGTAGATACGGCAAAATGTAGTCACTGTGGGTGAAGGAAAGCAAAGAGTCAAGGATAATGCTAAGATTAACAATCTGAGATATTGGGGTCTTTCACAGAAATAGAGAAGTTTGGAAGAGATGTAGTTTAGGGGGAAAAGAAAGTAAGTTCCATTTTAGAGAATTAACTGTGAGGAAACATAGGGAATTTAAAGCAGTAGTATAACTACAACTATTTGGGGTTTAAACTGCTGGTGACCAACTTGGAAATCACACCCTTGGTATAGTTTTCATTATCTCTCATAGTGAAATGATTCAAAAATTTCCAAATAAAGGAAGTGTAGGGGTTACTACACAACCCAATGTCCTCTGAAAAAGTGCTAGATGAACAGGATTTTAAATACAAAAATAATGCTAACACTTACATGATGACCTTTTACCAGATTCTTTTAACTTACTAACTGGTTAACTATTTACTCATTATGAGGATATTTTATAACAATAATTTAACAGAGGGCTTCAACAATAAAATCACTTGACTATTTGGACAAATTACTCCTGATCACTTTTGATAGCTATCCTAAAAGGGTTTACTAAGAGACATTGTGACATACACATGTGTATGTCTATATGTACACATGATGTCCCAAAAAACTTGGTGTAGTTCTAAGATATTAAAGACTCCAAGCATTTTTACTTGCTGTCCCACATTCCTCTTTGCTTCCAACTTCTTTGGCTTTCTTCAAGTCTCAGATAAAATAATACCTTCTTTATCTAAGAAGGCCTTCCTTATCCCTCTTGATGTTGATCCACTATCACTCCATTGATATTCTCAATTTATCTTGCTTATAACTTGGTTGTACATAGTTTTCTTCATGTTGTCTGTACCATCAGACTGTGAATTCTTTGAGAGGGACTGTCACCTTTCTTTGTATCCCTCACATCTAGCACAGTGCCTGGCATAGAGCAGACATTTAATAAATGCTTGTTAATTGACCTTCTCAGAATCAGAAACCTAGGAGAAATTTCAAGGCATCCAGTCTAATCCATATTGAAACAAGAATGCCTGTACAGTATTTCTGACCTCTTCTTCCCACTTTGAAATACTCTAACAATGTTAACTCACTCTTCTGGCGACCTGTTCTACTTTTGAACACCCATTTTTGGTTAAGAAATATTTCTATAGGGGAAGCTAGGTGGCGCAGTCAATAGGGCACCAGCCCTGGAGTCAGGAGGACCTGAGTTCAAATCCAGCCTCAGATACTTAATACTTACTAGCCATGTGACCTTGGGCAATTCACTTAACCCCAATTGCCCAGCCTTCCCCCCTCCAAAAAAAAGAAAAGAAAAGAAATATTTCTATAGATGAGTCCTAAAACTGCCTCTTAGCAAGCAACTTCAAATCACTATTTTTATTTCTGCCCATAGGACTAAGTACAGTAAGTCTTTTCCATATAACATCCTTCAAGTACTTGAAGAATATATAATACTATTCTATCCTTCCTGAGTCCTCTTCTCTTTGTTAAACACATAACTCATTCAATAATCTTTTTTCTTGCTCTCTAGTCCATTCATAATCTAGCCACCTAGAACACTATAGCTTTTTTTTAATCCTAAAATGTGGTGCTAGAAATAGGATACTCTTATTATTGGTATGACTAAGGTGGAATACAGAGGAACCTGCCTCATTATGGTCACTATTAAAACTTGGTTGCCATCCAAACCAATGACTTATCTTGAACTTGCAATCCATTAAAACCTCCAGATCTTTTTTCAAAGCAGCCAGCTGGCAGTTCTTTTGCTCTGACCCTGGAAGTGAGGTTACAGTGCAACTGGGTTTTCAGCCTACAGATCCAGGCTGAGACCTGCTAAATAAGCAGAGTAAGGAGTTCAGGTCAAGGGGAAGTTTATAGTTCTATCCTTTGAAACTGGAAGAGGCCTTCTAGACAAGTGATGGGATGAGGGTCAACAGTAGGCCACTAGAGAATAGGCAAGTCTTCAATAATTTGACTAAACCCCAAATGGGCTCAAGAATTTGCAAAACTCAGACCTAGAGGGCACCAATCAGAATTAGACCTAGACCAAACAGCTTAGAGTACACTAAAAGTTTTCATGCCTGCAGCCTGAGCCTCCTCCTTTAAGATATTTGGAGAACAAAGAATTCATTACTAAGAGAAAGCAAAAGTAGAACATCAGAAAGAATACAGACTGTGATCAAACTCAATTCCCTCTAGAGCCCAAATCAAATACAAAGCCTCAATTAGAAAATATGAGTGGAAGAATAAGTAAACAAAAAGACAACCACCTTTAAATAACTAAAATGGAACCAGGAACACCCAAGAAACAAAGTAAGAAGACAGTAACTCCATAACATATACAAGCAAAGAATCAAAGAAAAATATAGCTTGCCCACAAGCTGTGATTTAACAGACAACTAGAATGCCTGGAATAATATGAGTGAATTAAGATTTCTAGAAAAATTAAGAAAGAAATAGGAGCACTAGATAGTAGAATCAATAGCTTAATATAAAACCTAAGACAAATAACAAACTCTGAAATTAGACAGACCAAACAGAAATTAATGACTAAGGAACAAACAAAAAGATTAAAACAAAAATCATAAGACTAAAAAAATGGAAGAAAATATAAGTAATTCATATAAAAAACAAAAGACCTTGAAAACAAATCAAAGATAAAAGCTAAGAATCACTGGCCTACAAAACAGTGATTACACCTTCCCAGTCACACAGCTGTGATAACCACTGTATTTCAAGAAGTCATTAAACTGTCCAGAATTATTAAAAGCAGAGGGCAAAAACCAATATAAAAACAAGACAAAACAAAACACTAGTAAGCTCCTGAAAAAATTTCCAAATGAAAAGTATCAAAAAAGTCATAGCCAAAATATAGGGCTTCTAGATCAAAGAGAAAATCAGCCAGAAAGAATTCAAATACTGAGGAGCTACAGTTAAGATCACATAGGATTTGGCAGCTACTGCTATAAAGAAGAGAATATAGAATATAATATTTCAAAAAGCAAAAGATAAAGTAGGTTTACAACCAAGAATAACTTTCCCAGAAAAAAAAAGCATAATCAGGGAGGTGTGGGAAGAGAGAGAAAGACCTTTAATAAAATATAGGATTTCCAAGTATTACTAATTATAGGATGAAAGCTGAGTAGAAATTATGAAGAGAATCTTTAAAAAGGGAAGTGTCTGAACAAATTTGAAAGGGACTACACAAGGATGAAGTATATACATTTTAAAAGAAGGTGAAGAAAATAAGTATCTTCACAGAATTCTAATGTGGACAAAAGACCTGGGAATATTTTGTTATAATTCTTTATGTTTCGATGAACTTAAGAAAGGGATAAAGACTACACTGAAAAAGAAAGACGGAGGAAGGGCAGGGGATTGGGAGTAAGAACTACTAATATTATCTGGGTTTGCAAATAAAACATAAGAAGGAAGTAGGGATAATCAGTATCACCTAAATCTCATTTTCATCTGAACCAATGCAAGAAACACACACACACACACACACACACACACACACACACACACCTACACCTGATGTAGAAACATAGTAAACTCAGAGAATGAGGAAAAAACTAGAAGACAGAAGAAAGAAGAGAGAGTAGGGATTTGAGGACATATTACTCATAAGTAAAACAAATTTCAACCTCGGATCATGGATCATGAAAAATGATTAAGAAGAAAAAAAGAAGGGTAAATATCTGTGAAGAACTCCTACATGAGGGAAAAACAACAAGGCAAGGGAATGCAAGTATTTTGCAATCAACTACAAATCACTAGTGCTATGCAAACTCTTCTCTTACTAACATCTTTGCAAAGTAGGGTGGAGTTGTGGGGGAGAGGAAAAAGTATAAGGACATGGAGGAAATATACCATTAACAATCATAACTGTGAATACAAAAGGGATGCATTCAACCATAAAACTGAGGATGATAGCAGAACAGATAAGAAAGTAGAATGCAACTATATGTTTTTACAAGAAATGCACATGAAACAAAGATTCACAGAAAATGAAATAGAGGCAATTTTATTAAATTCTATTATGCTTCAATTGCAGGGCTGAGGCAAAGAAATCACTTTGCCAGTTGTGTGGAGAATGGATTGAACGAGAGAGACCTGAGACTACAGCAAAGGTCCACAAGAAAGATGATGAGGAGAATCTTAACTAGAATGGTTGTTGTCTGATGACAGAGAATGGGAAAGATGGTCAAGAGATGCAGGGATAAAAATGAAAGATATAGCAACTAATTAGACTTATGGGGTAAATGAGACTGAAAAATCAAAAATAACACTGAGGTTGTGAGCCTGGGTGAACTAGAAAGATGGTAGTGCCTTCAACAACAATAAGAAAGAAGGGGTGGGGGGAGGGAAGGGAGTAGAAATAAATTAGTCTTTATGTGATGGAGATCACAATCTCTATGGCTGCTTTGCCCCAAACAAGAGGTAAGGCAGTGCTCTCAGGCCTCCTGGAATGCAGTTCCCACTCTGGGAGACAGCTACAAAGCCAGCTGATGATGTGGCAAGGACCACAGTTGCATGTCTAAGGGGAAGTTTTGGAATTTTCCTAATTGCACTTGCCTAGCTGTTTAGAAGTGTCTGAGTAATAGATTTTAACTGCCCTGAGGGACCAATTCCAGCTCAGAATGGAGGTTCTGAGTTAAAACTGGAGGAAAGGATGGGAGTGATAGAGTACTGGAGAATAAGAATAAGGGTATTTATGTTGGAGACTGAACCCCATGACTGGCTACTGAGAGGAGGGTGGAATACGACCTATCTTCCCACTTCTCTGACTGGCTAATCATGGTACTGTAGGATCATGTCACCCTCTCCTCCAGGGGGAGTTTTCTTTCATTTTATAGATCACTGACCTAACCTTAAGTCAAGTCAGGTTGTTATTCTTACCAAAAAAAAAAAAGTTTAACAAAATATCAGTGGTTCCAACTTCCTACCCCTGAGATACGTTACTTTATGATATTATTTTAGGCCTTTGATATACTAACAATTTTAAAATTATATAAATAAGGCTTAAAATCATCAAAGTATTTGCTTAAGAATTTGTGTTCTGTCATAAGTGCCCATCTCTTCTCAGTAAATCTCATTTTAAGAGAGAATTACAGGTAGGATTAGGTTTCTGAGTGGGGGAAAAAAAATCAATTCTAAAGTAAACTCAATATGGTAACAACAAAAACCAAAGTGGAATTACTCTGAAATAATGAAACATGCCTCAGTGGGAAATTATTAAATGAAAATAAAAGTAATATTCAAAATGTAGTGTTCATAAGGTTAATTACTAGCTAATTCTAGTACAATAAATACCTTCTAAAACTTTGTCACCGTCCAGGCAAAACTACAACAAAACAAGATTTGGGCAAGTTTAACAAAAGAAATAAAAATACAGTACAACATATATAATGTTGATTTGTGGTTTTCTAAGTGAATATGCAGCCTGCAGTGACTATTTCTATTTGAATTTGATACCACTGTTCTAAAGCATGTGTCAACACTTAAAAATGTCTACAGTATTTCCAGCTTAAATGTCTAGTATGGAGTTTACTATGTGGAATTAGAGCTTAAGACAGAGACAAGGACCAGGTAAAAGGATCTGGGAGTCTGCACAAACCTAGATCTTCATAAAAATGATAACTGAACTCCTAGAAGCTTGTTGAGGTCAGCAACAGAACATAGTAAGAAAAAAGAATGTCCGCGATAGAGCCTTGAGATAGCCCCACAGTTAGAAGGTATTACACGGATAAAGACACAGCAAAGCCTAAGAAGAAGTGAGGAGAACCAACAGAGTGCAGTCATGTTAGACTACCTAGAAGAGAGAGAGGAGAGGTCAACAATGACAAACACTGGAGAGATGTTGGGAAGAATGCAGACTGAGGTCATCAGGCTGAGGAAAGATGGGGAAGGGATATGGAGGGAGAAACTCCCTGCCTGGCAGTGTCAAAGAAATTCCCCTATGCACCAGATACACCAAAGATTTTCTCCCCCTCCCCCAGTTTGTTTGGACTTGTTCTGGATGGTCTTAAAGATGAGAAAGAATGTACTGGAGATAAGTGTCATAATCATTTCTTCTTGTTCCAATTCTATTTAAGCTTCGATGAAAAGATATACTACCTATCTACTGTTGTTTTTTGATATTAAAACAGGATACCATGAAGATATGTATACATAGCCAGTAGAAAGCATGCCGGATTTGGAGTCAAAGGACATAGGACTGAATCCCATCTGGTGTTTACTGTAATGTGTGCTCTTCAGCAAGTAAATTTTTACCTCTCGGGCCTCAGTTTCCTCAAGGACAATGGACTAAATGGCCATTAAGGTACCTTTATGATTCTAGGATTCAGCAAGGAACTGGCTAGGCTTTCTCAGAACTGAAGTTCTAGCACTCTATTTCAGCACATTTACTTATACTCAACGTACAGGTATGCTTTATAAATGAAGGAAGCCAAGATTTTTTAAAAAGGAAACTACAATATCTCAATTATAAGAAAGCCAGATAACAACTTAAACTGAATTGCTACAATTTCTTTGGTCCTTAGTGGTTATCATTTTAAGGGCTTTACATTTTAAGTTACTCTGACTATCTGGAGACCATTACCCTTAGTAATTTTGTTTCCTCTGCAGCAACCGGCATTGTTTAAAATGCCTGCTTCTGCTTGAGACAAGTTGATATATAAGATTTCCTTAGTAATTTCAGTCCCTTCTTTAAACATCAATTGAAAACTCACTATGTAAGCAAGGCACACAGGAGTGTTCATTCTCATCAGAAGCCCAACATTCTCAATTCCTTCCTGCCTCAGGGAATATCTCCAAAATTCCAGATACTATGCTGTAGCAACTAAAGATTTAACTCAAGTATTGACAGACAGCTCTGCCCACCCAAAAGAGTCCATACTTGTCTGGCAAAATAAATCTTGCTCTTTTGCCCTTTATTCCTTCATCACCCCATCCTATACACTCCTCAACTATCACACAAATTCATAAAGACCAGAACCCAACATAAAACCACTGCTATAATTTACAACCACTTAAGAATCCAACTCCCAACCCAGTCAACAATAGACTAGATGTTCTTTAACATGACCACCGAAATATGGGAATCCCCATTGCCACTACCAGGGATTTAAGGAGAGATGGACATGTTCCAAGCTCTCCAACTTGGAATTACGAATACATTATGAACAAAAAATGGCAAGTAATTCCATTCTATAATACTACTATGGTTGTCTTGATTTGTATTGTGGCCCTCTGCATAGTGCTCTAGGAATCTAACTATACTTTAAAAAATACTGCTATTATGAGACAACAGATGAATGAAAAAGTATTTGTTATGTGCCAGGCACTGTGCTTAGAGATACAAGCACAAACAAGCAAGTTAGTCCAGAACTCCCAAGAGTTTAAACTCTAAAGGGGGAAAGGGATAACATATAAAGGGGAGCTGGTGGTAGTGGTAAACAACAACAGCAGTACCAAACAACAAAAATCCCACCACATTTCCAGGCAAGGTAAGAAGAAAGATCACCTAGCAAAGCCCAAGGTCTTAGGGACAGAATCCATATTCAAGTAGGAGAAGGATAAAGAGAACTGTCCAGAACAGGTTTAGAAATGGCTCAAATGTGCATTCTCAGTTTCAAACATCTGAGTTACAAATGAAAAGGCTCCCAAGTTAGAAGCTAACTACATATTAGGGTTTTTGATTTTCAAACAATTCTAGTATAAGAATTAACACAAATACTAAAATAGACTGGTGTTTCTTTACTTGTCTGTCATATTTTCTCACATTTATTCTTTTTTGTACATTTATTTATTTTGTTGTTTGTATGGCCACAGTGATCTGAGGGTATAATAACAGAAAGTTAAGAAATGGCTTCTATAACAGTAACTAGTCATTTTCTGTCAGCTGAAATTAAACAATTTCAATTTCTGTGATTTGGGGGGTTGCTGCTTGCTATTATATCCAGTGCCTCTTGGCTCTTTTCTTGAAGTAAGCAATCATGATATAGGTATAATGCTTCTGGTATAGTCTACAACCGACTGGTCTTTCTCAGGTTTTACTCTTGAACCCTATTTTCCCATATATTTTTCACCCCTCATCCATATTAAACTCACCAAGTATTGAAGTAGAAGGTGATTCAATTTGGAGAATTTTATCAAGTTCCTTAAAGATTTTTTCACTTTCCCATCATCTTGCAACAGATTCTGATATATAAGCTGCACTGTTTTCATAGTGGTGTTTTTGCAAATGTTTATCACAAGCAATGTAATAGATGACCACAGCTCCTGTGAATAATTTCTTATTGTTTTTGGACATATAATAAAAATCAACTCTATTAGCTTTTATTAGTATCTCCAGAAAAGTCTGTGAGCCATCCTTCTATTTAACTGCCAACTTTGTCTTATATTTTCATTTAAAGGGAGAATGTCAAGATTAATACAATTATATTCCTTCACTTATATGTCCAATCTTTGGCTACTGGACAAAGATCTCACATTTACAGTAATAATAACAACTAAGTTAATAATTATACACAGCCTAAAAACTGTAGTTTTTAGCTTCCTCTGCCCCTTATCACAGCAGAAATAAGAGGAGCTCTGCATACAGTTTAAATTCATTATATATTTTTTTCACGATGTATCTTGTCTATTATCCAGGCTGTGACATGCAAGTGGTGGACTAACCCATAAGTAGGCATGCATTGTTCCAGTGCAATAAATATTAATAATTACAATTCAAGACTAACTACAATTAAGCCACATTGCAAGTCTTTGTCCTTTGTCCTCTGGCCACCTTGGCTTTCATCCCTTCCCTGTCCAGTCATATGCTAGCAGCTAGATTATTTATAGTCCTCAGGCTTGGGGATATAGCCAAAAAGAGGCCTTAAAGTGGTACGGGTAGGGTGGGGGCAGTTAAATAAACAAAAAAATAAATAAAGTGGTACCCATTTAACTGATAGGTGAATGGTGAAGACAAGTTTGTCTGATGGAACAGTCTTATTGCATGTGGATTTGAATGGGACTGAAAATCAGTGATAAAGTCTATAATTCTGGCAAAGTCTTGCACAGTCTCTCTGTGTGGTTTTAATTTTTACCAAAATATTAAGTTAAAAGAGTTATAATAATATATGATAAGGTCCCTTATTCAAATTGCTCTAACTGCTTTAAAAATATCTAAATGCTGCTTGTTGGTAAACACTGATTTTTTCCCCCTCCCAATATAGAGGATGTTCCAAAATCACTGCAAGCTTAAAATTGCACTGAGACTTTAATAATATCCTCTATATCATCAGGTTTCCACTCAGTCAAGTCTGGTACACTCTTCCCCCCTCCCACCTTCAGAAAAACAATCCCTTTGATAGCATAGGGCATTATTTTAAAAGATATTCGTGAAATTTCATAATATTTTAGATACCATCTCATTCTACACCTCACAAAGCACCTGTGATCAGTAAGAGATGGATATTAATATGATCAATCAAACCTGCCTCATCTGTGTCACCTATGTAGCAGTGTCACCTCTGTGAAGCAGAAAGAGTTATGAACTTGGAGAGAGTCTGGTTTGAATTTTGGCTCTGAGAGTTATCTGTGCAGCCCTGTATGAAGCATTTAACTTCTCTGGGTCTCATTTTCCTCATAAGTAAAACGGGATTGTTAGACCAAATGATATCTAATGTCTCTTCTGGATCTCAACTCTATTATGCCAAGTGAGTTAGGTTCTCTCCCATTAAACAAGTTAGAGATCAATAAGCACCCTCAAGGAAGAAAGGAGGTTGTGGAGAGGATTTGAGTAGTCCAGGGGGTTTCTCATTAAACATAGATTGCTTTCTCTTTTTAGCAACTTTCAAAACCTTTTCCCAAAGACTGGGATGGGGAAACATGTTTCTGCAGAGGCTCAGTAATGCACAGGGAAAAAAATCAATTAAGGGATATATTTAAGTAAAAGAACAACTTACTGATCCTCTTAGAAAAATACAAAATACTGGTCCCACTGGGCTTAATTCAACAAATATTAAAATAATTTTTACTTCTAAAACATTATGAGTCTCTGAAAAGGAATGGGAGTGAAAGCATAGCAAAAGAGGAAGACAGTTGTTAAATTTGAAAAGGGAGAGGGAAATAAGAATGGAAAGGGGAGATAGTATAAAAAGAAAAAAAAGGAAAATACAGGAAAACATGGGAGAGGAAGTTCTAAGGCAGATGTTAGGAGGTAAACTGTATTTGTTCACTTTCTAAGTCACCTATAATCTACACTTACCACTACCTTTTAAAATATGAATTGTCTCATGAAGCACCATTAACAGTTCTACAACTTCTCAGATAAATGTGATGGCCAAGTCAGCTTTCCAGGGAAGAAATTATTTTTTAAGTTACAAAAGTAGTAACTCGAGTTTGATCCTAATCATAGAATGAATTTAAGAGCTGGATCTGGTCAGAGGTTCCTGGCTCTCACAAGAGTTGGTTGAACCTAAAACGTCTTCTCTAGGGTCCCCTTGCATTGATGCTGGTTGGGCCTCTTCCTCTTCTACTCTTCTTCCTCACTTGAGAGTATTTAGAAGAGTATTTAAGGGTACAGTAGAACCCTTTGGTCATGACTGATTTTGTGTGTGTACAGTTCAAACAGGGAGCAGACAATACTAATTTTTACTTTCCTCCTTAAGGGTCTCTTAAAAAACAATTACATTTATTTACAAAATACCTGAAGGATGTAAAATTATATATACTAAGAGGATCACTCAAACACTGTATATGCTCCTTAGGGGATTTTGCTTTTTTAAAAGAGGGTAATATATAAATGCCAGAAGACAAGAGTAGTACTTTTACTTCCAATTGAATGATATGATTAAAGACATTAGGTGCAGTTTAAGTCAACATTTATTTTTAAAAGCTAAAGTAGCAAATAAAGTAGCACTGCAACTAGGTGCTGCAGTGGATAGAGCGCAGCTCCTGCGATTAGGAAAATCTGAATTAAAATCCAACCTTTTGCTAGTTGTGTGACCCTGGACAAGCCACTTGCCTCAGTTCCTCATCTGTAAAATGAGCCAGAGAAGGAAATGGCAAAACCACTCCAGAATCTTAGCCAAGAAAACTTGTCCATGGGCTTATGTAGAGTAGGAAACAACTGGACAACAAGAACAAAGTAGCAAATAGGCCCTGCCCTCAATGAGTTTCTAGTTAAATGGAAGGGGGACAGGATAGGAAGAAATAGGTATAAACAAGTAATACAGAATATGATTAAATGCAAAAAAAGAAAGTTTTTTTTCTAAAAAGCCTCCCCTGATTCTCCTGTAGGCTGAAAGTAAAGATACCACCAGAGTTAAATCTTAAAGGAAAGAGCATCAGGAAAGTCCATTTTTTACTAGGGGACAGTATGAATAATGGCAGGATATAAACAAGGGATAGGGAGCTGTCGAACATAGCCAAAAGAGAGTCCAAGAAGAGAAGCAGTAAGAAAGAAATCTGGAAAGGTAAAATGCACATGAGAGGAAAATAATCAATTAACTTTGTAAACAAAAAGGCAAGCTAACTTCATGTCATATACGGATCAGTTGAAAGAAATGGAAAAGAGACGTCTCCAAGGGCAGACATGACAGAATTCATAGGATTGTCAAGGGGAAGAAGAATCAGAATTGGGTGGGGGTGGGAATAGGGGGTTGGTACCAAAAAAAGTAGAATCCAAAGCTGAAGAGGCAGATTTTGGCTTGATGTAAATAAAAACTTACTAACAATGAGAATGACATGGAAGTGGAATGAAGTCGCCTAAGAAATAGTGAGCTATTCAAACAGAGGCTGCATGACCACTTATCAACAACAGGGCAAAGAAGATTCTATTATAGATTAGACTGTATGGATTAGACTAGATTGTGTGTGACATGTCTAGGTTCAAATATCCTCTTGATGCGTCAAGAACTGATACTACTGGAGGCTTAATCTCAGTTGGATATTATTATATTATACAGACAACATCTTACAGAGAGTCAATCAATAAATAAGTAGTCAGTGATTAAAAATATCTGCTCAATTGCTAACTAAGAAATCTCAGGACAAGAGGATAAGATTCTTTAATTCAATGGGCATTTGCTGTAATTTAATAAACACATAATCTGCATGTGCAAGATATTCTGTGCTAGCCTATGCTTGAGATTGCCTAAGAAGTACTTGTATCTATAGCAATCTGTACTTAAAACTATTTCTTTGGGATCTATTTGATACCACAGAAGTCTGTCTTACTAGTTTTGGCTTCATTTCTGCCCTGCCCTTCCCAAACCAAATTCCCCCCAAAAGAAAGAAACTAAGCAGCAGGAAGAGTAACTGTCAGAGACTACTACCAGCATACTCAGTACTTCAGCAAATACCTCTGCCTTTGATTCAAGTAACTTTTTTTCTTTTCTCCAAAATCAAGCCAGCCTAGGCATTTCCATCCTCAATGAGAAAAGAGCAATCTATTTTTTTTTTTTTGCCCATTGTGCATTCATTAGATTCAACTGTTCTGAATACTAAGGGCTTAACGTGAGATTTTACTTCTCTTCACATTAATTAGATTTTGTTCATGGTTATTCAGATGATGGTGATTATGATAATGACAACTATTAAAAACTGTGTAATACATGTGAATACAGGTTGCCAAATTTAGCACTTATGAAATACCTAGAAATACATGATCAAACAACCAAAATTATACACCCTATCCTTTAAAAATAAATAGCAAATCCCTGTACTACAAATATGAAACCCAAAATGTCTTTGAAATTAGTAGATAAACTCAAATGTAATGAGATCATCATTATAAATAAAACTGCTACTCATAATCACCCAGTTACAATGCTGACCAATAAATTTTTAAGAACAATGTTTTTTAATAGATCTAACAGTCACATCCAATCTCTGTGGAATGAAAAGTTCTCAAAAATAGAGACCTAAGTATGTAAGAAATCAAAACCATGCAATAAGAGGATAAAGTATATTATCATGACTCTCATCCTGCCTGCTAGCACACCTGTTGAAAATATACTGTTGCTGGGCCTGAAGAAGATATACTTACACATTCTGATACTTTTGCTGTTATAAAAAGCAACCATTTTATCCATCTTGTATAATGATCTACCATATAATAAACAACAACAAAACACCAAATAGTAAGCTATCTCAGGCAGACCATTTCTGATTCAACCAAATGTAAGATAAGAATTTAAACAACAACAATAATAATAAAACCCTAAAGACCAGGGTGGTAACTCTAGCTTTATAAGTGTTAAGACTCCTAAGTTTTAAAAATTAAATATAATATTTCATCATTGACAAATAACCCTTTATCCCTTCCATTAGTGTACCACTAATGGAATCCACTAATGAGAAAACAAGAAAAACAAAACCAGAGTTACAAATACACATAGCCAAGCAAAACAAATCCCCACACTGGACATATCCAAAAAAGATATTTTCTCAATCTATACTCTATCACCTCTCTATTTGGGAGCAGGTAGCATATTTAAATCATCGAGAGTCCTCTGGAATTGTTGTTAGTCATTTTATTGACAGGAGTACTTAAGACTTTCAAAGTTACAATTTACAAAGTTACTTTACAAAGTTACAACTTTCCAATACTGTTGTTACTATATAACTGCTCCATCAATTCCACATGCCATAGCTTGTTAATGGATACCTCCTCATTTTCTGATTCTTTGCCACTGCAAAAGAACTGCTATAAAATTTTTGTGCATGTGGATTCTTTTCCTCTTTCTTTGATCTCTTTGAAGTACAGACAGAGTGGTGGTATTGCTGGGTCAAAGGGTATGCAGAGTTTAATAGCTTTCTGGGCACAGTTCCAGAATGGCTCTACCAGTTTATAGCTCTACCAAGAGTGCATTGATGTACCTGTTTTCCCACAACCCCTACATTATTTGTCATTTTTCATTTTTATTGACTTTGCCAATCTTAGGCATGTGAGGTAGAACATCAAGAATTTTTTAAATTTGCATTTCTCTAATTATTGGTGATTTAGAGCATTTTTTTTTCATTTCTACTGGTAGGCTGAATTTCTTTTTCTAAAAACTATTTATATGCTATAAAGATATATCAGTTTGGGGATGGCTTTTAGTCTTATAAATATGAAACATAAGGTCCTCATAGATCGTGAAGTTTTATCAAAGAATCTTGATACAAAGATTTTCTCCCCCATTTACTTGTTTCTCTCCTAATTTTAACTGCACTGGTTCTGAAGTCTGTGCAAAAACATTTTTAAATTTTATATAACAAAAACTGTCCATTTTATCATTTGTAATTATCTTTACCTCTGGTTTGGCCATGAATTCTTCCCTTAGCCATAGATCTGACAGGTAATTTCTTCTTTGTTCCTGTTTATGATGTCACTCTTATTTTGTTAAATACCAAGTTTTAATTGATATAGCTGGGATCTTTGGGCATAATAAACACTAGGCTACTGTATTCATTTTTGTCTATTATATACCTAATCTATTCTAATCATCATTATCGGTAGCATATATATAGTGCTTACTATTTGCCAATCACTGTACTAAATACTTTACAAATCTCATGTGAGCTTCAAATCAATCATAGGAGGCAGGCAGTATTATTATCCTCATTTTACAGTTGAGAAGACTGAGGCAAAAGTTAAATGACTTGTCCAAGATCAAAAAGCTAGTGTCTGAGGCTATATCTGAACTCAGGTTTTTTCTGACTCCAGGTTAAATTTCTATTGACTGGGCCACATAGATACCTAGATCAACCTATTTTTTTTTTTTTTTGCTTTTTGGAGGGGGAGGGACGTAGGGCAATTGGGGATTAAGTGACTTGCCCAAGGTCACATGGCTAGTTTTGTGTGAGTGTGAGTATGTGTGTGTGTCTGTGTGTGAAATGTCTGAAGCCGGATTTGAAGTCAGGTCCTCCTGACTCCAGGGCCAGTGCTCTATTCATTGTGCCACCTAGCCGTCCCAATCATCCTATTTCTTAACCAATACCAGAATTTTTAAATAATTTTTTATAATTATTGGTTTGTGGTATAGAATGAGGTCTGGTACTGTGAGGCCTCTTTCCTTCCCATTTTTTTTTTCATTATTTCCCATGGGATTGTGTACTTCCACATAATTTGCGTCATTTTCCCCATACTTTTATAATTTGATGTTTATGGCACTAAGTTAATAAACTTAGCATTTTCATTTTTATTATATTGGTTCAGCTAACTCATGAACAATTAACATTCGTCCAATTAATGAAATCTCTATTTGTGTAAAACGTGTTTCATAGTTATAGTCATATAATTCCTGTGCGTATCTTAGCAAGTAGACTCAAAAGTGTTTTATACTTTTGGTAGTTATTTGTCTCAATCTACACTCTATCATCTCTCTATTTCTCTACCTGAATTTTGTTGTTTATGTACAGAAATGTTGAAGAGCTTTGTGAATTTATTTTATATCCTACAACTCTGCTGAAGATGTTAATTCTTTCGATCAATTTTTTGGTTGACTCTCCAGGGTTCTCTAAGTGGACCATTATGTCATCTACAAAAGCAACTTTGTTTCCTCTTTGAAAGAAGTTTGAAGTTTGAAAGAAGTTTGAAAACTAACTCAGGACTTTTAAATAGAAGTTAAACAGATTATTTGCACTCAGGTAATGACACTACTTTTCTGAAACTCAGTAGGAGCAATGCCCCTATCAAAACTGTCCAAATATAAATTGGCTATATATGTTATGCCCATTTAATTAAAGCTACTTTTTTTTCTGAAAGTAAATATTAACAAAAACAGTGGTCAAGTGCAACAATTGAAAAGGACGATCTTGGTTAAAAAATGTCAAAAACGGACAGATGACCTGCATGGATGTTTTAAGAAATAATTCTTTGCCTCTTTTAAAATGCCTCCCCTTACCTCTTTTCAGTTTACTTACACTATTCTACATCACCATCCTTTCATTTGGTGAGGAACACAAGAACCCTATAGTAGAGTCTCAGTTTATATTTCCCTTTCTGAGAAAAACACCCTTCTTTGCAAAGTGACAAGACCTTACCCCCTTCCCAAAAAATACTAATAATGGACTACTACGTGATTAACATGTAGAAAGTAATATATAAAATATTCTACATTAACAAACAATAAAAACTTCCTTCAATCCTTTAAATCAGAGAGAAAAAAAAAGAGAAAAGGGGAAAACTTAGCAGTTTGTCATATTTTCTCAATTTCTCATATTTCATATCAAAGAGGCTGAATAGTATGCCAAAAAAATATACTGGATTTGTACTTCAAAGACCTAGGTTCAAGGGCCAGATCCACAATTGTGGATGCCTCCATTTGCTCATCTATAAAATGTAGATAATCCAGAATAAGGATGTCATATGGATAAAAATAATAATCTAAAAACTTTAAAAATTGTAAAGTTTTATTAAAAAGTAACATGGTTTTATAATAATTAGCACCACTATATTATAATATCCCAGACTCTGACTGTGATTCTTATAGTACCTATTTCTCTCTATTTATATTTTCTGCATGCATTATAATCATACCTACCTTCTCTCCACTGGAATAGAAGAAATAACGCAATCGGACTATGTTACAGTGATCTAGCTTTCTCATAATCTGGAGCTCTCTGTTCTGAAAAAAGAGATATGGAAGAATATTAGAAAAGGGAAACTAACAAGTCATGATAGACTGTAAAATGTTGATTCAGAAAACAGCAAGCACTATAAATAGCCTACTCTTATGATATTTGCTGTCAACAATACAACCTTTCTAAACTATGCTTGAAAACAAAATGTCTTTCTTGTAGAATAATGAACAATAAAAAGAAATCAGACTATATTTTCAAGTGTAAAACTAGGGAATCATGAAACATTTTACCGAATCAAGTATTATAACAAATTTTATTCTCCTATAAACTGAAAAATCTGAGAGAACTTCATAGTAAAAGGATTTTTATTTTAGTTCAGAGCTTTTTGTAAAAGTGTTAAGATGCAGGACTTTGGAATTGAAAATTAATGAAACTATTAGGAATTGTAGTTTCCACTTTTAGTAATCCCCCAATTATACTGTCTCTTTATTAACAAGAAAAAAATCCTTAATAGTACAGCAAGAGATCTGTGGTAACCTCATTCCTGCTACTATTTAAAATTCTACACTGGACTAGGCTGGCTGCTCAGTAACAAGGATGGCATTACAGGAACCTAAAAAATTTATATCTCTTAGGTTTCAGATAATTATATAAGAGCATAATTTCATATGCATTTAGTGATGCCTTCATTAAAGAAGTATTGTGATGATATACATATCTAAATACTGTTACTAGATGCAAAAAAGATAAAACTGTAAACACAAGAATGTATTCTAACTCAGCAAAAAAGAGAAGGGTTTCCATGAAAAATTCAATGAAACAAACATTTACATACCAACTGTGTACAGAATACTATTACATTTGGAGCAACACACACATGCATGCATTCATACATACATAATTGTCTTCTGTATACAAAAAAGGATGGATTAAGGACAGAAGAGGTGGACTGCTTAGGGAGATTTGGAATAGGCCAGGGTGGAATCCATGTCCTGGAAGAAGCCAGTGACAGCCAAGCACATGAATATCTGACCCTAAAAGATGACTGAAATATACTTCAAAATGCTGAAGCTAAGCAAGTTTGGAAGAAGATAATGGACCATTTGTTCTTACATCAATTCTAATTATTCTAGAAGTTTTCAATCACACTGAAATTCAGAGTTGCTTGATGTATAATGTTGTTTCCTATTTTATTAGGGTGGAAGGGTTGCCTTTGGAAGAAATAATACAAAAAAAAATATCTGGAGATACTGTATAATCACTAATTTTGCCTGGAGTTGTCCCTATTTATTTTCAACTGCATGAAGACAAAAAGAATTTTGAAAGACTTTTGTCCTATGCAGGCATATGATATATATCATAACTGATTCACATGATTAATGAAGATTTTCTTCCTTTTCTTTTTTTTTCTTTTTGGAGAGGGAAGGTAGGGCAATTGGGGTTAAGTGACTTGCCCAAGGTCACACAGCTAGTAAGGGTTAAGTGTCTGGATTTGAACTCAGGTCCTCCTGACTCCAAGGCCAGTGCTCTATTCACTGGGCAACCTAGCCCCCCTCCCCCTTTTATTTTTCTAAATATGACTTTGCCATATAGAACCTTCGTTCACAGAGGAATCATTAATCAAACTTATAACTATACTTAAAATTCTGAGCTAAAAAAGGAGTCATAATTGTTATTATGTGGTCATAAAAGTTTTCATGGAAAGCCTAAGTATTGCAATCCATTCTACTAATATTCAACCACTGTTTTCAAAAATGTGTTCAAATTTTTAAAAATTTAATTCTAAAAGTCCATGCACAAAAATGTCAGAGCAGTAAATACAGGTAGAAATAAAGCCAATTCAAAATATAAAACAACTATTCAAAAGAAATGTAATTTTAGACTTAAATTTACAGATAGACTTAAATACAAACAGACTTAAAAAACACTTAAATGAGGGATGAGGGGAAGGGAACAGGTCAAATTAAATACGAAAATATTAAAAGAAGCAAAAGCAAAAATGTCAGGGGAAGTGTCATTCTTCAATAGCACAAAAACTAGAATTTCCTCAGAATGCAAATGAGCAGGTACATTAAGCTATTAAGAAATCTCAACCCAAGAAAATAATGAAACTGAATTAAACAAATGCTCATTAAGTATTCATAGAAAATATACATGTTAAACCAATATACGATTATTACACTGAAGGACAAAATGTTATATAAAGAAAAGACAGGGAAACATGAAATTATACAGCTAGAAAACAGTTTGCAAACTATGTGTACAAAAACTGATTTCTGGAAACTGAAACCCTGAAAATGTGAAGACAGCAACCTTTGTCACATGAACCTAAATTATGAAATGATTATATAAATGAAAATGAAATTATGCATGAAAACTTCCCAGAATTATTGAAAATGAGGGTGCAGCTACAAATCATCAAAATACAGAGGATGCCAATGGGGTAAATCCCAAATTCAACTCATCCAGGGACACCACTGTTAAGCTTTAAGAACATAATAAAATTCTTTTACTAAAAAGCACAAAATAAAAGTGTTGACTTGAATTGCACTTTTCTACAAAAATGAAAAATGAAAAAAACATATGACAAACCTCACATTTAAAAATGACTTCATCCCCAAATCAGCTATTCACCAAAGCTAATAAGCATTTAAGAATCAGAAGAATTTGTAAAATCAAGATCTTAAAGCAAAAGCCCCAGAAGATAGAAATTCCTACAACCTGATGATGATAAATACTTAAGATCACGTATTTGTTAAAGGCAGAACAAAAGAATGATGTTGATTTGATTAACAAATTAATGATTCACATAGACTAAGAGAAGGGGAGAGAAAAGGAGAATATATGAATAATTCAAATGGATGAGAGAAATAGGCTATACATTTTATATATGCATTTTATATATACATTATAGGGGGTAGAGCCAAGGTGGCAGAGAAAAGGCAGGGACTTGCTTGAGAGCTCCCCCAAATCCCTCTAAAAATCTGTAAATAATTCCCTAAAACAAATTCTAGAGTGGCAGAACCCACAAAAGGACAAGATGAAACAATTTTCCAGCCCAACAACAACTTAGAAGGGCACGAAAGGTATGTAAGCACTGGGGCGAGAGTGGAGTGCAATCTAGTGCTATGCTAGCAGAGACCAGGCCCCACCAAATCAGGAAAAAGGCTTAGGAATGACTAAATCAGCAGCAGCACTAGCTGCTTCTAGAGCTTTCAGCCCAAAGACTCTAAGGGGTTGAACAACTGGTCAGAAGGAGATTACAAGGGTCTCTGCTGGCATGGGTGGGGAGAGAAGAGGAGAGCTAGGGGAGTGGGGTGAGCCAGGACTCTGCTGCTTTGCTCATACTTGGATCTGGGTTGCAATCCCAGGGCAAGGAAGAGCTAGCAAACCAGAGTTTCTGAGTGCAGTGCAGTGGGTCCCTTATCACAATCCCAAGGCAAAAAAGAATGTTGTGGCTGCTCACAGACCAGAGCACAAGCCAGGAGAGTAGTAAACCCACCTCTCCTTAGATCATACCACCCTGGAAGAAGTGAAAACTTATAGATCCCCCAGAATTAGCTCTGGAAACAGTTACACAAAACCTCTGAAGCTTGGGACAGTGTGTCCTCCACCCTGGAAACAGAGTCCTACTTGAGCAAACAGGGTGGAAAAAGGAGCAAGTAACAGAAAAAAATTCTGACCATAGAAAGTTACTATGGTGACAAAGAATACTAAAACACAAACTCAGAAAAAAGACAGTAAATTTGGGCAGCCAGGTGGCGCAGTGAGTAAGAGCACAGTTGGGATAACCTGGGATCGAACCCAGGCTCAGATACTTAGCACCACACCCAGAAATAACTGGCCTTGTAACCTTGAGCAAGTTACTTAACCCCAATTGCTTTAGGAAAAAAAACCAAACAAACAGAAAAAACACAGTAAAATCAAAACTCCTACAGCCAAAGCCTCAAAGAAAAATACAAATTGATCTCAGGCTATGGAAGAGCTCAAAAAGGATTTTAAAAATCGCATAAAAGAGATAGAGGAAAAACTGGGAAGAGAAATAAGAGTGACGCAAGAAAATCATGGGGAAAAAAAAGAAAATCATGAAAAAGAGTCAACAGCTTGGTAAAGGAGGCACACCAAAAAACACTGAAGAAAATAACACCTTAAAAAACAGAATAGGCTGAAATGGTAAAAGAGGTACAAAAATCCAATGAGAAGAATGCCTTGAAAAAGCAGAATTAGTCAAATGGAAAAAAAAAGATATACAAAAATTCACTGAAGAAAAGAACTCCTTAATAAATAGAATCGCCCGAGTGGAAAATAGGGTAGGAAAAAAAAAAAACACTTCATTGAAAAAAATAATTCCTAAAAATTATAATTGAGCAAATGGAAGCTAATGATTATGAGACATTAAGAAACAATAAAACAAAAACAAAAGAAAGAAAAAAAAAGAAGACAAGATAAAATATCTCAGTGGAAAAACAACCAACCTGGAATTTAGATCCAGGAGAGAGAATTTTAAAATTACCGGCCTTCCTGAAAGCCATGATCAAAAACAGAGCCTAGACACTTATCTTTCAAGAAATTATCAAGGAAAACTGCCCTGATATTCTAGAACCAAAGGGTAAAATAGACATTGAAATAATCTACTGACCAGCTCCTGAAAGAGATACCAAAATGAAAACTCTAAGAATATTATAGCCAAATTCCAGAGCTTCCAGGTCAAAAAGAAAATATCGCAAACAACAAAAAAGCAACAATTCAAGTATTGTGGAGCCAGAATCAGCATAACACAAGATTTAGCAGCTTCTACATTACAAGATAGGAGGGCCTGGAATGTGATATTCTGGAGGGCAAAGAAGCTAGAATTACAATCAAGAAAAACATTACCAGCAAAATTGAGTATAATTCTTTGGGGGGGGGGGGGGGAAGGGGAGGGGTTTTTAAGGCATTCTTTTGGAAAAAAAAAGAGATGAAAAAAAAATCGAAAGAGGAGAAAAAAAAAGCAAAAATAAGAAAAAAAAAAAAAAAAAAAAAAAAAAAAAAAAAGTCTAGTGTAAGAAATTCAGTTTTTTTTTGGGGGGGGGGGGGGGGAGAAGGGAATGGTATTTCAAGCATTCCTGTTGAAAAAAACAGAGATGAAAAGAAAATCTGAATTTCAAACACAAGACTCAAGAGAAGCCAAAAAAGGTAAACATGAAAGAGAAATCATAAAGGACTAAATAAACACTATTTGCATTACTATATGGGAAGATGACACATTATATCTCCAATGTGATACCCACTGCAGCTGCTATGGATAAGTAGATGTATTTCCAGGGTTGAATCATTAACTAGAACAAACTCTCTTCCTCAAAGATGAAGCTAAGACATTTATTCAAATATCTGAAAGCCAATTCCACCATAGTAACAAAAAAGTTTATACACATCACGAAGCCAGGGAGCACCTATATCACCAAGTCTTCCCTCCATTAGGCCTCCCGACAAACAAGCTTCCCTAGGAAAAATTCCTCCCTCTCTCACTCACACTAGCTGCTCTGCACTGCTCTCCTCAGCGCTCTTGCTCTCTCTCTCTCTCTCTCTCTCTCTCTCTCTCTCTCTCTCTCTCTCTCTCTCTCTCTCTCTCTCCCCCTCCCTCCCTCCCTCCCTGCTCTACCTATTTGGCAAGCTCCTCCCACTATGACCTCCATGTGACTCAAGCTGTGGGCTGGACCAGAGTTTAAAACAGGTCACATGAGTCTATTAAGGGGCACAGAAGATCTTCAAATTCCCTAAACATTACAAACATGTAACTCCTAAGATTTTTGTCACTGTTAGGGTACTTAGGAGTCTGCACAAACTCGTACCCATAGTACATGGGTACGAGAATATGTTGAGATGCTCTAAAAAAATGGATGGGTGAAAAAGATGGAAGCACTGAGAGAAGGGGGAAGGCAGAAAAAAGAATGGGGAAAATTATCTCACTTAAAAGAGGTACCCATTGGGGCGGCCTGGTAGCACAGCGAGTAAGAGCACTGGCTCAAGTGTGGGGATGACCTGGGGATTGAATCCGGGCTCAGACACTTAGCACCCACTGAGAAACACCTGGCCGTGTAACCTTGAGCAAGTTACTTAACCCCGATTGCTTTAAAAAAAAAAAAAAAAGAGGTACCTATAAAAGAGCTTTTACAGTAGAGGGAAATATGTAGGAGACAAGAAATACTCAAACCTCACTTTCATCTTAATTGGTTCAGAGGGAAAAATATACATACACACACTTAAATGGATATAGAAATCTATATGGTCCAACAGGGAAGTAGGAAAGGAAAGGGTTAAGGAAAGGGGGGAAGGGATGATAAAAAGGAGGGTGGATTATGGGAGGCAGTGGTCAGAAGCTAAAAAGAATGTGGAGGAGGGACAGTGGTAAAAAGAAAGATCAACAGAAGAAAATAGGATTGAGAAAGATTTAGTTAGTAACCATAAATACCATAAATGAGAAAGGGATGAATTCCATAAAATGAAGAGAGTTAGCAGTATGGATTAGAAATCAGAATCAACACGTTTATAAGAAGCACACTTGAAATAGAGAGACAAAAACATTTAAAATAAGGGACTGAAGAAGAATCTATTATGTGTCAGTTGAAGTAAAAAAAGGAAAGGATAACAATCATGATCTCAGACAAAGCAAAAGCAAAAACAGACCTAACTGAAATGATGAAAAGGGAAACCACATTTTGCTAGAAGTACCAAAGACAATGAAACAATTATCAATACTAAATATACATGTACCCAGTGGTATGGCACCCCAATTCTTCTTCTATGCATTAAAATTTTTAAAGAAAAAGTTACATGACTTACAGGAGGAAATAAGAGAGTAACACTATACTAGAGGAAGACTTCAACCTTCCCCCTGGGAGCTAGATGAATTTAACAATAAAATAAATAAGAAAGAAGTTAAGGAATGAACCAAATTTTAAGAGTTAAATATGTCAGACCACTAGAGAAAAATGACTGCTAACAGAAAGCAATGTAACTGGGGCGGCTAGGTGGCGCAATGAATAGAGCACCGGCCCTGGAGTCAAGAGGACCTGAGTTCAAATCCGGCCTCAGACACTTAACACAAAAACTAGCTGTGTGACCTTGGGCAAGTCACTTAACCCCAATTGCCCTCTAAAAAAAAAAGAAAGGAATGTAACTTTTGCTTAGCTGTACAACGCACAAACACAAAAACTGACTGTGGATTAGGTCATAAAAACTTCATATGAAAAAAATATTAAATGTATCCTTTTAGAACATAATGCAATAAAAACTAGATTCAATAAAGGGCCATGGAAGTATAGATGAAAAAAATCATTGGAAACTAAATGATCTAAACCTAAAGAATGAATAACTCAAAGAACAAATCATAGAAAAAATAATTTAATTAAAGAGAATAACAAAAATAAGAAAACATAACCAAAAATTGTGGGCAGGACTTATGAAAAAATTTTTTTATCTCTAAACACATATCAATAAATGAGAGAAAAAGCAGATTAATTCCAAAACTATAAAAACTATTTGAAAAAATAGGTAAAGAAAGAATCCAACCAAATTAATTTTATGACACAAATATAGTTTGTTTGTTTTTTAACACAACTGGGGTTAAGTTACTTGCTCAAGGTTACAAGGCCAGTTATTTCTGGGTGTGGTGCTAAGTATCTGAGCCCGGAATAGATCCCAGGTCTCCCAACATCGGGGCCAGCACTCTTACTCACTGTGCTACCTGGCTGCCCCTAAGCAATTGGGGTTAAGTAACTTGCTCAAGATTACATGGCCAGGTGTTTCTGGGTGGGTGCTAAGTATCTGAGCCAGGATTCGATCCCAGGTCATTACGACTCTAGAGCTGGCGCTATTACTGCACCACCTGGCCGTCCCCACAAATATAGTTTTGATACCTAAACCAGGGAAAGCAAAAACAGAGAAACATAGCTGTAGGGCAGTTTCCCTAATTACTATTGAGCCCCCCCCAAAAAAAATTAGAAGAGATTACAGCAATATATCACAAAAAGCATACACTATAACCAGATGGATTTATACGCAGGCTATAGGGCTGGTTCAATACAAGGAAAACTATAAGCATAATTGACAATATCAATAACAAAAATCATATGCTTAGATCAACAGATGTAAAAAAAGCTTTTGATAAAATACCACACTCATTCTTATGAAACAACTAGAAATCATAAGAATAAATGGAGCCTTTCTTAAGATGATAAATAGAATCAATCTAAAGTGAAGAGGAACCATTATTTGTAATGGGGATAAGGATAAGCTAGAAGCCTTTCCAATAAGATGAGGAATGAAGCAAGGATCTCCATTACCTTCACTATGATTCAATACTGCATTAGAATATTAGCTTTAACAAGAAAAGAAGAGGGTCGGTAGGTGGCGCAGTGAGTAAAGTGCCGGCCCTGGAGTCAGGAGGACCTGAGTTTGGTTCTGGCCTCAGACACTTAACACCCACAAAAAAAAAAAAAACTAGCTGTGTAAACTTGGGCAAGTTACTTAGCCCCAATTGCCCTTGAAAAGGCAAAATAAACAAAAAACAAACAAACAAACAAAACCAAGAAAACAAGAAAAAGAAGTTGAAGGAATAAAAACAGGAAATGAGGAAGCAAAATTATCACACTTTGCAAATAATATGATGAAATACTTAGAGAACCATGGAGAAAAAACTAAAAACTAGCTGAAACAATGAATAATTTTTAGCAGATTTGTAGGATATGAAATAAGCCCACATAAATCATCAGCAATTCTATATTCTATCAACAAAATCCTACAGAAAGAGATGGAGAAATTTCCATAAATTCAGACAATATAAAATACTTGAGAGTCTACTGCCAAAACAAACCCAGAGACTATGTGAACACAACTGCAAAACACTTTTCACACAAATACAGAACTAAATGAACAAATGAAGAAATATAATTGCTCATGAATAGGCCAAACCACTGTAATAAAAATGATAATTATACTCAAGTTAATTTACCTATTGACTGTCATGCCAATTAAACTACCAAAGAATTCTTTTATAGAATTAGAAAAAATAACAACAAAATTCATATGAAGAACCAAAGGTCAAGAATATCAAGAGAATCAATGAATAAAAATGTGAAGGAAAGCAGTTCTAGAAGTACTAGAATTCAAACTATATCACCAAGTAGCAATTACCAAAGCAATCTGGTACAGGTTAAGAAATAAGAGTGGTAGATCACTAGAATAGATTATGTACACAGTATACAGTAGTAAATGATCATGATAATCTAATGTTTTATAAATTCAAAGATCCAATTTTGGAGCAAGAACTCCCCATTTAACAAAAATTATGAGGAAAACTGGAATGTTTGGAAGAAACTTACCAAGTATAAACAAATACCTCACATCTTATACCAAAATAAGGTCAAAATGGATACATGACTTAGACATTAAGAGTGATATCCTAAATAAATTAGGGGATTATGTAAAAATGTATCTGTCAGATTTATGGATAAAGGAAGAGTTTATGACCATACAAGAGATAATAAAATGGGAAGATGGATCATTTTTATCACAGGAAATTAAAAAGGGTTTGTAAGAAACAAAACGAATGCAGTCAAAATTAGAAGGAAAGCAGGAAATTGTGTGTGTGTGTGTTGGGGGGGGGGGCGGTTAACAGCTATTTTCTCTGACAAAGGTCTTATTTTCTCAAATATACAGGGAACAGATTGAAACTTTTCAAAATAAAAGTCATTCCCCAACTGAATAATCAAAGGTCAGGAACAGGTAGTTTTAGAAGAAGATATCAATGGGGCGGCCAGGTAGCACAGCAAGTAAGAGCACCGGCTCCAGTGTTGGGATGACCTGGAGATCGAATCCCGGGCTCAGACAGTTAGCACCCACCCAGAAACACCTGGCCGTGTAACCTTGAGCAAGTTACTTAACCCCAATTGTTTAGGGGCGGCCAGGTGGCTCAGCGAGTAAGAGCACTGGCTCCAGTGTTGGGATGACCTGGAGATCGAATCCCGGGCTCAGATACTCAGCATCACACCCAGAAATAACTGGCCCTGTAACCTTGAGCAAGTTACTTAACCCCAATTGCTTTAAAAAAAAAAAAAGACATCCAAGTTATCAATAGTCACAAGAAAAAAATGCTCTAAATCACTATGGATTAAAGAAATGTAAATTAAAACATCTCTGAGGCACAACCTAATACAAATCAGATTGGGTAACATGACAGAAATGGAAAAAGAGGGACACTGATGGTGTCATGGTTGGTGGAGCTGCAAACTGGTTCAACCATTCTGGAAAACAATGTGGAACTATGCCCAAAGGGCTATAAAACTGCAGCTCTTTTGACCCAGCAATACTACTACCAAATCTATACCTAGAGATCAAAGAAAAGGGAAAAGGGAGTACATGTGCAAAAATATTCCATACTCTCCATAGTCTGGGTCTAACACTGAAAGGTATAAATGTCAGTCCCAGGAGAGAGGGAGAGGGAGAGGGAGGGAGGGAGGGAGGGAGGGAGGGAGCGAGGGAGAGAGAGAGAGAGAGAGAGAGAGAGAGAGAGAGAGAGAGAG
>NW_027187347.1:18296389-18353576 GCF_028583685.1 Petaurus breviceps papuanus
GACAGAGAGAGAGAGAGAGAGAGAGAGAGAGAGAGAGAGAGGAAAAGGATCTTTATGTACAAAAAACATGTATAGCAGCTCTTTTTGTGTTGGCAAAGGACTGGAATTGAGGGGATTCCCATCAATCATGGAATGGCTGAACAAGTTGTGGTATATTCTTGGGATGGAATATTGTGCTATAAAAAATGACAAATGGGATGCTTTCAGAAAAACCTGGAAGGATTTGCATGAACTAATTAAGATGAAGTAAGCAGAACCAGGAGAGGGTAAGGAGGAAGAGAGAGAATTTGGAACTTAAAATTTTAACAAATGAATGTTAAAAATAGTTTTTACATATAATCGGATTTTTTTTAAAGATGGTTAATGGTAACTTTTCCCCCTCTCCTTGTACTTCTAAGAGTACCTGGTTCAAAGGGGTTTTGTTTCTTTGTTTTTTTATTACTAAAAGAAACGTGACAAATTGGTCACATCTTTTTCAAAATAACAGTTTTCGGGGAGGCTAGGTGGCACAGTGAATAGAGTACCAGCCCTGGAGTCAGGAGGACCTAATTTCAAATCCGGCCTCAGACACTTAACACTAGACATGTGACCTTGGGCAAGTCTCTTAACCCCAACTGTCCTCCAAGAAAAAAAAAAAGCAAAATGAAAGTTTTCGTTTATTTCTCTTTGTTTCTGGATTTTTCATTAGAGTTACACATACACCAAAGAGATTACGATCTTCAGTAATAGTACAAATCAACCCTAAATTTTCTCCCCATTCCTATTAAAGTGTTCTGCATGTAGACAGTGCTTTATGCATTTGTTGAATCAAAAGAAACCGAAGAAAACAAGTAAAGTCATCAATAAAAAGAGATATTGTCTTAAGTTAGTGTTAAAACTGGATTACTTTCATAGGTCAGTGATATTATGATGATGATATTATTATGCTGGCAGGAAGGCTAGCTTGAACATAGAAAACCATTATTATCCTGTCTAAACGCACAAGTAATATAACATGTGAACATTTAGTGAGTTTTTGTGATGTTGCTGCAGCAGGACTCAGTCTATGAAGTAACATTATGGCACTTTTACAAAGCAGAAAATAATAGCATATTAGAACAGGATATAAGAGCAACTAAAAATGCATACACTTATGAGGAAACATAATATTCCAAGTCATCATGAATGACAAGGAAAAGCCAAATCTTCACTGTCCACACTGGACAGTGGGGTTGGGAACCCATAGCACAGACCTTAAAAGTTAATGAAGGTAGTAGCTATTAGTGTAGTATGCCATGGATATGTCCAAGGCCCCTTGATTTAAAGGTTCCTAGCACTGTGCTCTACAAAGATGCAGTACTCTGAACCTCAAAAGTGGCACAATAATGACAGCAGGGTGGGGTCCTAGCCCCAGGAGATGGAGATCAATTCAGGGACCCAGATGGAGACAAAGCAAGACCTACCACCCCATTCAAAGACAAAGCAGGAAGTAGGCCTGGCCCAGGCATAAAGATCCAATGAAAGAATATAGGCTAGAGAGATAAGTAAACACAAGAACATACAAATATTCCAGATTTAAATACTATATAGGTTCCACATTTTGGTTACAACAGATCTAAAGGTATCCAATATTCCAACTTAGAAAGTGAAAATAACTCCTTAACAACTGCAAACAGAGACTCAAAGGAAAAATAATTTCCATAAGGACTACATGAATACCTAGAAAAAAATGAGGCAAAAGAGAAAAAGAACAGGAAGGAGGAAAAGCAGCTTAGAAGAGAAATGATAAGCCTTACAGAAGTTGAGTCCCTGAAAACTAGAATAATCAAACAAATCAAGGACTCCATGAAACAAGAAATAGTAGAAACAAAATCAAAAGTAATTTAATGGAATAAAATATAAGGTATGTAATATGAAAAATAACTTAACAAAGGTCAAGGAAAGCTACTTTAAGAATCACTGCACTCCCTTGAAAGCATGATTTTTTTTTTTAAATAAAAGTCTGGACATTATCTGATCAGAAATTACAAATGAAAAATGCCCAGGCTCACACAGCTAGTTAAATACCTTTAAGGCCAAAGTTAAATTCAGGATTTGTGGACCCCAAATCCAAAAATGTCACTGTATCACCTAGCTGCCCACAGTATTTGATGTTTTCTTTGATGTACTCATATCTCCAGCTTTAGTTCCTAAAATGGGGCTCTGTACCAGGGCCAGCAGGCTTTGCCCCCCGCTGATCTTCTAAGTGGGGGTAATTTATCCTGTTTGCTCTTGCCCTGCATCCCCTAGGTTCTTGTGATAACCCCCGAATCCCATGGTTAAGGCTATCAGAGAGATGCAGGGTTCAGACTTACCTTGTTGGAGGGAAGGAGCTAAGAGCAACGATATTCCTATGCTACTGCCCAATCTTCTGGTGTTGGAGTACAAAGATTTTACCTGTTACCCCAGTGGGAACTCTCTAGTCCCCACAACTTTGTCCTGGTACAACTACGCACTAGCCTTCTTCCTTAAAAAAGGATAAATGTTAATAGTTCTTCAAATTTCCTGCCCTGGAGTAAATTTCCCATCTACTCTCCCCTCACCAAGCAACTGGAAGAAGAGACAAATTAGGAATAGGGACAGAATATAGTCAAATGACAAAATTCCAGCATTCTTTCTTTTTGCCTTTTTTTGGGGAGGGCAATTGGGGTTAAGTGACTTGCCCAAGGTCACATGGCTAGTACGTGTTAAGTGTCTGAGGCTGGATTTGAACTCAGGTCCTCCTGACTCCAGGGCTGGTGCTCTATTCACTGTCCACCTAGGTGCCCCTTTCCTTCATTTTTAAACGCCCGTCTCCTTCATTTTTTTTTTTTTAAAGCAATCAGGGTTAAGTAACTTGCTAAAGGTTACATGGCTAGTTATTTTGGGTGTGGTGCTAAGTATCTGAGCCCGGATTTGATCTCCAGGTCATCCCGACACTGGAGCTGGTGCTCTTACTCGCTGAGCCACCTGGCCGCCCCTCTCTCCTTCATCCCTTCAAGCCCAAAAAACTACCTCTAATAAAAACAAAGCTTATATACTATTTAACAAGGTTTTACTTAGCTCTCTTTTTCTGTTTGCATACAATAGAGACACACATAGAAGAAACATATTTCCAAGAGAACTCAGATCTCTGGAATCATAGGATCTTGATGTCCTTTCTCTCCTTGTTAAGTTCTGAGCAAATTTGCTGGATAGGTCACTCAGCTGGACTCTGTTTCTGTCTTCTCTTTACGTGTTACCTCCCATTTCACAGAGCTATTTCCACAACAGATCTTGCTCTTTGAAACTGCTCCCTACCTGGAGTCTGCTTCCCTGTGCCCACATCTGTCTGGAGAATATGTCTCTGTTTCCTGCTTTGTATCTTATATCTCTATGCAAAGTGCCAGGGTCAATGGGTGGATGCAGAGCAGAGGAGAAATCCCCCACTCAGGTATAAGTGCTAGGGTTACATAGAAAGCTACTGACTACTTGAACTCACTCCACTCTCCCTCATTTTTACATCAATTCTCACTTTCTCTATATTCATATAGCTACCACTTTAGTTCAGGCCCTTGTCATCTCTAGCCTAGACTATTACTGCAACTGCAGTCTAATTGGTCTCTCTAATTCATTTCTCATCACTCCAATACATTCTCCACATAGCTGCCAAAGTGATTTTCCTAAAGCAGATGTTTGACATCACCCCTTCTCCACTCAGTAAACCCCAGTGACTCCCTATTACTTCCAAGACTAAACATAAAGTCCTTCTTTGTTTGCTATTGAAAGATCTTCATAACCTGACCCCTTTGTGTATTCCTAGCCTTCTTATATTTTATTCTATCACATAGCTGTACTGGTCTATTTGATGTTCTTCACACTTTACAAAACTCAATCTTCAGTCTCTATGCCTTTGCACTCCTGTGTACCCTGCCTGAAATGTTCTCACCTCTCTTTAAGTTTCCTGGTTTCCTTCAAGACTTATATCAAAGACCTCTACAGGAGGTTTTCCTCAGTGACCTCTGGGATTAAGTACTATCTTCAGGACTATAAGGAATGCCTGAAGAAACCGGGATTATTTGTCCTGGAGATTTGAAGAGTAAGGGAAACATAAAAATTGCTTCAAAACACATGGAGGTGCAAAATAGACTATATTTACTTTTTGCTTTTCTAAGGGGAAGAAATAGGAGCAGTGATTAAAGTACATGGTTAGGCAAATATTGGTTCCATAAAAGGCTCATTTACAAAAATATAGGAGGATCATGACCTACATTTGAAGAGGAAGAGGAAGAAGAGAAGGAGAGGATACAAATGATGCTGGGAATCATAGGCCCTTAAAATGCTGAATAATAAGGAAGATAATGGGTTGAGGTTTCAGATGGACTGAGGAGGCAAATGTCAGGACACTCTAAAGAGCTGTGTAATGGTAATGTAATTTTGAATTTGAAGATCCCTTTGTGTTGGCAAAAGTAGCAGGTACTTAACACTTAGTAACTGATCAAGTCTCTGATTGGGGGAACAGAAGGTATGAATTCCTCTCTCCTGTTAACTGAAGTAACAGGAAGGGGTTGGTAGAAGGAAGTGAAGTAGGTAATACTGTGTATATAAGAAAAGCCCCGGAGAGGCACAGTCAGAATTTCATTTAGACTGAGATCTGGTGGCAGAACAGCTACAGAAGAATGGAGAACTGAATCCTGAAAACTTGTGGTGGTAGAGTTTCTTCTGAACAGGATCCCAGGAGCCCAGAGTCCAGATCCAGGAGGCCAGGAGCCCGGAATCCAGAGCCAGGAGCCCCAGAGCCAGGAGCCCAGGTGACTGAAGCATGACCAGGATGCTAAACCTTTGTTTAGCTTGGTTGAGCCTTGAATTCCTTGGAAGAGAAATGGTGAAGGAGCTGACATGGACCAAACCCTATGAACGCCAGTGTGGAGCAGGACCTCCCCAGAGAGCTGGTCAAGGAACTGGGAGCTGTCTGACATTGAACCCAGGTAGAATCGGGGACCATGGAAGAAGATCCAGGTTATCTGAGAACAGGCCCCAAGTCAAGATGAAGAAAAGACCTCTCCTTGGGTACTGAGTAATTATGGAATTATAGTTTACTAGTGACCTAAGTGGTGGAGGGTTTTGTGAATGACACTTTATAAGACTTTACTGAATAAGTGACTGATTGTACTTAGTACTTTGGCTATTGTTACCGATTAGTGACTGATGTGAGTTAATCAAGACTTTGCCCCAAGAGTAGAAGACTTTGAGACTACTGATTAGTGACTAATTGAGTTAATTAAGACTTTGCCCCAAGAGTGGAAGACTTTGACTGTGTACTTTGATACTACTGATAAGTGACTGATTGAATTAACTTAAGAGTGACTATTTTACTTTGAGACTATGTTGTGAATATTATATTGTGATTTTCTGTGATAAGTTGAAATACAGTGAATGCTATATTTTGAATTATGCTGTACCTTGATTTTCCATGGATGTTTTGCTTTTGTTATGGAATAGAGTGATCACTATACTGAGTAATCAGAACTTTAAAAAAAAGCTGTTCACAGTAGCAGTTTTTTTGGAAAACTTCTGTGCATGGCATTACAAGCGGACATAGAGCAAAAGCATGTTCTTATTTACTACTTCATTTGGGTTATAACTTGCTAAATGTTAGAGGCTTTATATACAATTTCACAACTTTGTTTTCTGTGTTTACTTGTTTTTGTACTACTCTCCATTAACCCTGTTCCAACTGACACCAGCCAGCTTTAAGTTACTAAGACTCTTTCCAACTGAGATCAAACCTCAAATGAATCTCCCTTCTAACCACAAACCAGTAGAAACTGATTCAGACTAATCTCACCTACTTTTCTGTCCCTCTCACAAGCCCCTGTTCTGCTGTGAACAGGGAACACTCTTTTATATCTGCACATTAAATTTAAATTTACAAAAGCATTTTTGGTAATACTGTTATTTTATCTTTACAAACATCCTATGTATATTAAAGCTCCCTTCATAAATAAGAAAGCTGAGGCACATCACAACATTAACCAAGGTTTTACAATTATTAATGACAATCTCTGAGTCATTAATGAACTTCTAAAGGAGGACTGGTTCAAAATAAAATGTGAAATGATGATTTCAAGTTTAAAAATATCAATTTCTATTGATTGTGTTACTAAAAATATGCAGATTCTCTGTGGGAGAATGAGTAAGAAGAAACTAAAGGGGGGGGAGACAACTTCAGGAAAAACACAGTGAGAACAGCAGCTCCTAGAAAAATTCAAGAACCTTGCAGATCTCATCATGAGAAGCAAGCATATGGACATTTTGGTCTCTTATTTTTAATTTTCTCAATTTAAACTCTCAGTTTTCTTGTGAAAAAAAAAAAATGAAACAAAACAGTGATGAGTGTGTAAATTGTTTTTACCATAAACAAAAGGTTACTTTTTATATGCTACACAGTGATAAGCTATTAAGATTCAGTTATTTTTTCCCACAAAAATCTCCTTTACAAATTGTCATCATTCTCAGTAATATCATCTTCAAATGTGAAGAATGAAAACACAAGATAACAATTTTTACCTAGAATATGCTATATGATCAACAAATATGAAAGTAAATGATTGTTTTTTTATAATCTAGTGGAAACTACAGTTAAAACTGTGCAATGTTTAAAAAAATATTTTAAATTTAAATGTTTAAATAGTGAGCTGTCTTTTATTCTGAATCACTGAGGACATATATCAGTTATTTCAATTGCTATAATAAATACAATTTAGTGTATGGAAAATTACAAGGTATCTGGGACCTTTGTACGGCTTCACGGTCCTCATTAATATCAAATGTCCTGATCATTTGAGAAAGAATTACAGCATAGTGATCAGAAATTTGAACTTTATGTCAGGGAAGATCTAAGATTCAAATTCTAGCTCAGATACTCATGAGTTATATGACCAGGTCACGTCCCCATCCTGGGGGCACCCAGTTCTCTCACCTGTAAAATGAAGGAGTTGGACTACAACTAGGCTTCTGACATTCATCCAGCTTTTGATCTATGATCAGATGACATTTCAGTTATTATGTTCGAGTTCTGGGATCTACATTTTAAGAAACATCTTGACATGCTTAAGTTCCACCTTCTAAATCAAGGGTTCTTAAAACTATTTTGCATCATGGATCCCTTTGGAAATCTGGTGGACACAAATAGGACCCTTCTCAGAATGATGGCTTGTTGCCTACATTCATAAGTGAAAGAAATGTTCAATTTCAGTTAGAGGCAACTGAAAATAAAGATGTATTTTTTTCTCTTATTGAAGATCACTGGATGCTTGGGGTCTACAGAATCTCAGGCCAAGAACTCCTGCTAAAGATGAAGCTTTTCCTTACTCCCCCTGCTGCTTTAGTAAAATTGCATTTTGCACATTTTATGTACATTTTTTTTACATGCATATGTTGTCTCCCCCATTAGAATGCTCCCTGAAGGCAGAGATTATTTTGCTTTTTATTTTTTAAGCTCAGCACAGTAATAGGCATGCATAAGTGCTTAAAAAATGTTTGTTGAAATGTATATGTAGAATTTATATCAGGTTGCATGCTGTCTTGGGGAATGGGAAGCTGAGGGGGGGGGAGAAAATTTAAAACTTATAAACTAAAGAAAGAAAAAAAGTTTATTGATTGATCAGGAATTCAAATGCTGCCAGAGAAACTGAACTTGAAGGGTAGTACATGATGAATTCAAATACTTGGAGGATCTTCATGAAAAGAAGTTTTGGGTTTTTTTTCTGTTTGGACCCAGAGGGTATAACTAGGAAAAAGTTACAGGTAGATAGAATCTGGCTCAAAATAAGGAAAAATTTCCTAACAATTAAACCTAAATAAGAGTATAATGAGTTTGTTCCATGAGATAATGGGTTCCCTGTTTCTGGAAATCTTTATCAAAAGTACAGATGACTGCTTAGTGTTGGTAATGTTAGAGATGAAATGCAGTCTTCTGGAGAAGACTAGACAAGATGACCACTTGAGGTCTCTTTCAATTCTAAGATGATATAATTCTAATAAATCAGTAAAATAAGTGAACAATTAAGGAGTCATTGCAAAAGTCTTATTTGAAATGTTAAAGCTATGACTCGCTAGGAAGGTAAGAGGACCAGAGAAGTGAATCAATTTTGATCTGTTTTAACAAGTTTTATGATTGGGAAGGAGAAGATGGGAGTGGTCTAGACTTCACTGACATAGACAACTCCCAATGAGGAAACTCCACAAATCAATTACTGTTCTGCAATTTGTCTTACTAGAGTGGCCTCTGGCACTGAAACATCAAGCATCTTACCCAGGGTCATATCGTCAGTATATTATCAAGATCCTGAACTTGAACCCAGACCTCCTGCATTAAAAAACCAGTTCTCCATCTGCCATACGAGGATGATTCTCTTATTAGGAATTATATCTAGTCAGGCTAATGCAATGGAAAAAGTCCACACATTCTAATTCTTCAAAAGGGTGTCCTAAGCTACTTGAAATAGAACTTACCGATTAATAGAGTATTATTGACAAAACGTAGAACAAAGTGAGAATATAAGAAACACTTTTCATTACAAAAGAAAAACTTGAATTTGCTTAGGTTTCCTAAAGAGAAAGGTATTAATCAATTTCATCACTTCTGGTTTTGTTCATCAATTTTATCCTATATATACTTGCAAAAAATCCCACCAAATTAAAAACTTCTCCAGGCTATTTTCACATTTGTATTGGAAGTGAGTGATGTTATTCTAAGAAACATAACTTTGCTCTCTTTTTTTTTTTATCATATTATGTTATGGAAATGCTTGTTTTACTTCCTAAATTTAAAATTAAATTAAGAAAAAAAAGGAACCACTAATATTAATAAAATGCCAAACTTAGAAATAAAAGATGTGAAAGGTAAAAACATAAAAGTACATTAAAATGGCCTATGCTTCCAACACAAATTTGGTTATTTTGGGTATACACAGACACACACAATCTGAGGGTTGTACAGGAAGCAAACTCAAGGAAACAAGTCCTAACACATCTGGAATTAAGGTGAACAGCTGCATATAAGCTATAGGGGTTGAAGCAGAGTTTCTGTTGACAGGTAGAAAAAAATTGATTTTTAAGGTCAAGAGGCTCCCAAATATATAGCTTTTTCCTTCTCATAATATTTTATTACTTATTGTTCTGATCTGGTAGCAGGAACATCTTTTGTAGTTATTGCTTCCCCTGTCCAGAACTGTTATTTTACAGGCCTATGTAATTCCCTGGTGAGTAAATGCCTTCAGATCAGTGACTGTTCACAACTTAAATCTTAGTAAGCTGCCTGGAACATGGATAAATTAAGTGATTTTCCCAGGGTCATATAGCCAGTAGGTGTCACCAACATAAAAAATACAAATAAACACAAAAATGCACTGAAATAAAACTTTGGGCATAAATAGTATAAAATAAGTATAACAATTCAGCTAAACAATTTCTGTTGAGCACTTAAGTTGCTCAGAAGATGTTCAGAACATTACAAGTTGATTCAAGTTAATTAAATTTACTATATGGAAATTCATATTTGTTATTTATCAACTTCATAATAAAGAAAACTCAATTTTTTTAATGCAGTTTTTTTTCTACTCCCTTGGTAAATTTAATATAGACTAAAAAAGCAAACTACAGCAGAAGTTAACAATTCCTTTTAATCCTTTTTTTTTTGTATTTCATATGTCGAAATATTTGCATTTACTGACGATTGCTAAGGAGTTGTAAAATTTTTTATTTTATTATTTATTTTTCCTAAGTGCCTTCAATGAGGCTTCTGAATCACTCTACTGAAATCTCTCACAAGTTTGGCAAAAACTTCCTAATCAACAAATCTAATAGTCCTTTTTTGGTCTTCCTCCCTCCAGGCAACACCTTTATTCTGAACTCTAGACCTATGTCTCAAATTGTTTTCAGACCAACTGTACAGCTGGCTTTCCCTTTGGCATTTTAAACTCAACACAGATAAAACTGGGCTCATCATTCTTCTTCTCCCCCAAACCTGTTCCTCATTCTGAAGAGTTTCATCATTTCATCATTTGCTCAATGTTCCTTGTTTAGAACCATCTTCCACTCTTCTCATTCTCTCAATTCTCTTAATTAATCAAATATCTAGTTCTGCATTTTTCCCACTTCTGTGCTCACTAGCACAACTCTTGTACATACCCTCATACCCCTGTGAAAATTGCAAATAGCTTCCTGTCAGGATGAGGCGCTGCCTGCTTTCCTCTCCCAATCTATCCTTCCTATCACTGTCATAATCATATCACTCCTCTGCTCAAAATTCTTTGGTGACTCCCTACTGTCTCTCAAATAAAGTTCAAATTATTCTGCATGGCATTCAAGGTCCTCCACAACCAGGTATCAACCCCATCTTTTTAGTCTCCTTCAAGAACTGTGCTCCAGGGGCGGCCAGGTAGCACAGCAAGTAAGAGCACCGGCTCCAGTGTCGGGATGACCTGAGGATCGAATCTGGGCTCTGACACTTAGCACCCACCCAGAAACACCTGGCTGTGTAACCTTGAGCAAGTTACTTAACCCCGATTGCTCATAATAATAAAAAAAAAAGAACTGTGCTCCAGTCAAACTGAGAAGCTTTGAATATTATTCTTTGTTCTTATACTGTCTTTAGCTCAGGACATCCTCTATACCTGGAATGCTTATTCAGTCTTTAAAACCCAACTCAAATGATTCCTCCTCCAGAAAGATTTCTTTGATTCTTTAGTTGAGAGTACCACACCCCCACGCCCAAATCTCACATATCACTTTATTTTTTTAATTTTCAGCTTCATATTGTCTTGTTTTCCCTACCTCCATAAAGACAGCAAGAAATACAAAACCCATCACAAATATGAAGTCATGCAGAAAAAAAAAAACTTTCCATATTATCCACGTTCAGGAAGGAAAGGAGAGAGGAAGAGAACACTTTTCATCCCAAGTCCTCTGGAACTGTTAGGTCCCTGTGTTGATCAGTTACTAAGTCTTTCACAGTCAATTACAATACAATATTGTCGTTACTGTGTAAATTGTACTCCTGGTTCTGATCACTTCACTTTTCATCAGCTCATATAAGTCTTCCTAGGTCTTTCTGAAACCATCCCTTTCATCACTTCTTACAGTACAATAGTACTTTATCACATTTATATATTAAAACTTGTTTAGTCATTCTCTAATTGGGGGGGAGGCATACCCTTAAGTTTCTAATCCTTCGCCACCATAAAAAGTGCTCCTATAGATATTTTTGTATATTTGGTAGTTTGATATTTGGTACGACTTTATTTTCAAAGACCATGTATAATGTCATAAATATGTATTAGAGATGTCTGTGTTGGTACCCTGTCTTCAAACTAGACTGTAAGCTCTGGGCAGGACATGTCTTATACAAGTTTTATAATTCTGCCAAAACCTAGCAGTGTTCTGCATACAGTTGGCACTTAGTGTTTGTTGTGTTGCAGCTAGGTGGCTCAATGGATACAGTGCTAGGCCTGGAGTCAGAAGATCTGAGTTCAAAGCTGGCCTCAGACAATGACTAGCTATGTGACCCTAGGCAAATTACTTAATTTCTCTTTACTTTAATCCACTGGGGAAGAAAATGGCAAACCACTCCACTATTGTTGCCAGGAAAACCCCATGGACAGTATTGTCCATTGGGTCACAAAGAGATGGGACACAACTGAACAACAACAGAGTTAAAAAAGTTTCTCAAATTTGCCAATTGTACATAAAAGGTGATATCATATACAAATTAAAGGAACAAGGAAGAAACTACCTCTGATCTATGAGTAGAGATCTGTACCTCAGATCTACGAGTACAGAAAGAGTTCATAACCATATGAGAGATAGTGAAGTTCACAGGTAGCAAAATGGACAATTTTGATTACATAATATTAAAAGCTAAAGTTTTTGCAAAATAAATGTGGCTAAAACTAGATGAAAAGTGGGAAAGTGTGGAAAAATCTTTGTAGAAAGTTTTACATCTAAGACATATAGAGAGAGTGTAGTTAAATTCATAACAGAGTCATCCTTCAATAAAGAAATGGTCAAAGGACATGAATAGGTTGTTTTCAGAAATTCAAGCTATCAATAGGAATATAAAAATGTTCTAAATCAATAGTAATTAGAGAAATTCACATTTTAAAATCCTGAGCTATGACCTCTCACACATGAAATAAGCTAACACGACATAAATGAAAAATGACAAATGTGGGGGGGGGGGGAGGGCCCTGAAGGGAATTGGCTGTGCAAAAACAGGCACACTGCATTGTTGATGGAATTGTGAATCAGTCTAACTATTATGAAAACCAATTTCAAACTATGCCCCAAAAGCTATTAAACTGTGAATACTTTTGGCCCAGCTATACCTCTGGAGGTATATAGGAGATTAAGGAAGGAGAAAAAGGACCCATAAGTAGAAAAATGTTTATAGCTCTTTTTGTTGTGACAAAAAAAGTAGAAACTGAGAGGATGTTCATTAATTGGGAGAATGGCTGAACAAGTTATGGTATACGAATGTGATGGAATATTATTATGCTCTAAGAAATGATAAAAATGATACATTTTGGAAAAAAACGGAAAACTTATGTGAATGATGCAACATGAAGTAAGCAAAACAAGAAGAACAATTTATACAACAAACAACCACATTAATGACAACTTTGAAAGTCTTGGTAACTATGATCAAAAAAATAACCAACTACAATTTCAAAGAACTCATGATGAACCATTATTAATCTTGAGATAAAGAGTTGATGAAGTCAGTGAAAATTGAAGATTTTCATGTGTGTTTTCTTTTTAAAACAGGGCTAATGTAGAAATTTGTTTTGTAAGACTATATATTTGTAACAGGTTTTGTTTTTTTCTTGCCTTTTCAACAGTTGTAGGAGAGAATTAAGAACTGAAAATAAAACTGAATTTTTTTTTTAAGGGATACCTCTGTGGGAAAAAGAGGCCAAAAGGATAATGGAAAATTCAGGAGACATAAAAACAAAAGATATCAATTAAAATTTATCTTTAAAGAACCTTTAGCCAATCAAAACAACAGTAGAAACAAATAGTAGTGGCAAGAGTTGGGGGATGTGGAATCAAAAGAACCAGGCTCTACCTGGTTCTCTCTCTTTGATTTGCCACTTAATTTAACTAATTTGTTCTGCCACTTAATTAGCTAATTGACAAAATAATAAATAGCAGTTTGGCATATACCTTTAAGATTTGCAAAGAATTTTTAAAAAATATTATCTCATCTTATCTTCCCAACAACCCCTGGGGGAAAGGAGTTATTATTATCCCCATTTTACAGATAAGGTAAACTGAGATAGCACAGAAATTTTAAGTGATTTGCACAGGGTCACAGCTAGTGTCTAAAGTCACATCTGAACTCCAATCTTCCTGACTCTAGGTCCAGAGCTATATTATTGCACCACCTAAATGTCACTTATTAATCTCATAAACTTGAATTTAAGCTCCTAACCTCTTTGAGTCTGATTTTCCTCAATTATAAAAGAAATCATTTATTAAACACTATATGCCAGGGGCTGTGGCAGGCACTAGGAATACACAAAGAGGCAAAAGTCCCTTCCCTCAAGGCACTTAAAATATAATAAAAGAGACAACATGCAGACAAATATATACAAAGCAAACTATACACAGGATAAATAGATAATAATCACAGAGGGAAGGCACTAGAATTAAGAGGAGTTAGGGAAGGCTTCCACAGACAGTGTGCTTTTTATCTGGGACTTAAAGGAAGATAGAGAGGTCAGTAAATGGAGCAGAGAAGGAAGAAAGTTATAGGCATGGGGAACAACCAGAGAAAAATGTCCATAGACAAGTGATGCAATGTCTTATTAGTAGAAGAGACACTAGGTGACTGGCACTGGAGAGAAGAGAACGTGATGGGGAGTAAGATGTATAAAAACTGGAAAGGCAGGAAGGCACTAGGTTAAGATAGTACTTTTGAAAACAGAATTTTGTATCCTGGGCAACAGGTGGTCACTGGAATTTACTGAGTAAAGTTGCTTTAGTGGCTGAATGGAGAATTTAGTGGAGAATGGAGAAAAGAAAAAGACTGAAGAGGGGAGAAATGTGAGGTAGGTAAACCCACTAGCAGGCTACCGTGAAAATTCAGGTGTGAAGTGATGAGGGTCTATACCAGAGTGGTGACAGTGTCAGAGGAGAAAAGGGGACTTATTTGAGAGATGTTGCAAAGGTGAAATCAACAGACTTTGAAAAGAGTTTGGATATGAAAAATGACAGATAGTGAGGAATCTGGGATATCTCTTAGGCTGTGAGTCTGAGAAACTATGTAGACTGTGGTATTCTCTATAGTAACGGGGAAGGTAGCAGGTGGGGAAGGTTTATGGGGGAAGATAATGAGTTTTGTTTCGTACATACTGAATTTAAGATGCCTGCTGGACATCCAGTGTGAGATTTCTGAAGGGCAGTTGGAGAAGTGAGACTAGAGACCAGGAAAGAGACTGAGGTAGGATTGGTAGATCTGAGAATCATCAGCAGAGAGAGAGTAATTATATCCATGGGAGCTGACATGATCAACAAATGAAGTAGTACAGATGGAGAAGAGAAGATCCAGGACAGAACTGTACGGTATCCTATCATTACGAGGTATAATCTGGATGACAATTCAACAAAGGAGACAGAAAAGAAACAGAAGAGGTAGGAGGAAAAACAGGAGAAAATGGTATCCTGAAAACCTAAAGAGAAGAGAGTATCAAGGAGGAGAGAGAATAATCAACAGTGTCAAAGGCTGCAGAAAGGTCAAGGAAAAGGAGGATTGAGAAAAGGCCATTGGGTTGGGCTTTGGAAAGAGCAGTTTCAGTGTTATGTTAAGGTCAGAAACCAGTTTGAAAGGTTTAAGATAAAGAGTGAGAGGAGACAAAGTGAAGGCACCTATTGCAGGAATTTAACTACAAAAGGCAGAAGAGATATAAGATGACAACAGGTAACAAGTGAAGAGTTTTTTTTTCAGGGTAGGGGAGACAGGCATGTTTGTAGGCAGAAGAAATGACACAATAGAAAAGGAGAGATTGAAAATAAGTCAAAAGATGATGGGGATGTTAAATTGGATAAAATGGGATGGAATGGGATCACTTGAACAAGTAGAGGGGTCAGCCCTGGTAAGGAGAATGCCTACCTCATCATGTGACAGAGGAGTAAAGGAGGAGAAAGCAGCAAAAGGCATGATAGTAAATGAGGAAGAGAAGAGGGAGTTTACACTAAATGGTTTCAATTTTTTTCTGTAAAATATGAGGCAAGGTTTTCAGCTGAGAGAGCAGTTGAAGGGAAAAGCCTTGGGAAATTTAAGGAGAGATGAAAAAGTTTGAAAGAGTTACAGTGGAGAGGATAGTGAGTTGATAAGGGGGGTATGGTAAGATTGCCTAGCAGCTGTGGGGGCCCAATTAAGGTCATGTAACACAAAAATAGGTATGTACATACGAAGTATATACAGTATATGGGCAACACGGTACAACTTCCATTGTATAGATAAAGAAGATGAGGCTCTAAAAGGTTCACTGATTTGCTCATGATCATACTATGTATCTGAGGAGGAATTAAAATCATGTAACTGTGCCATAATTAGTTGTATTAAAACTAATAACAGATTATATGTATATACTTACATATTATGCTTAATATGTAAATATGCTTATATATTTGCATAACCCTTTTTTGTTAAAAGGATATCTTAAATACATTATCCCATTTGATTCTAACAACAACTCTGTAAATTAGGCAGTACATACATTATAATTTTCACTTTACAGAAGAAGAAACTGATATTTAAAAGAAGGGTTGACTTAGAATCATGGCTTTATAGCTAAAAAGAACCTTAAAAATCACCTAATCCACAATTCTTCTTTCCTTTTATTCAATTTGTGTGCTGTAGGGACAGATCCATATCCAATTGGTAAGGAAACCTGAGATTCTGAGAGGTTAACGGACGGATTCCCAAGTAGCTTCTTTCCCCCTAGACTGATGCTTCCCAAGGTCACACAATAAGTAGCTGAGCTAACAATGAGGATCTCATCTCTTCTGACTCCAAGTGCTTTGCTCTCTCCACTATGCTAAAAAGGTCAAATGAGGCAGAGCTCATATACAGCTGAGGCAACCTGGGAAAACATCAGGATGTGGATAGTATTTATCCTTATTTCCCTCAGCTGAACTACTTTGGTACTTCTCTGACTTTTGCAGCATGTGACTACTCCAGATACCTTCCCCGGCCCTGGCCTCCCATCCTTTTCAGCTACTTTTTGTGTCTTTACATTCTTTAAGGGCAAGAGCTGTTTCTTTTCTTGTATTTGTATCCAAAGTCCTTAGCACAGTGCCTAGCACACAGGTCCCCCAAGGGATTTTGTGTGGCTTTCAAAAAGTGTAGAGATGTTTTCCTCTACATCTTTCCACTCCTTTGGTGAGTAGTGACCCACCAACTATAAGAAACTTAAATGTTTATTCTATCGAATTAGAATTTTAAAGGGAGGCACTGAATGTTAGCAGTAGAGATAGATGGGAAAAATATTCTAATCAGAGGGAAGAGACAATGGGAAACTACTGAATTTTTTAATCTAGGGAACATTAGTTTTTTTTTTCCTTGATGACACACCCAAACAATTCTTCCTTTTTTTTTTTTTTTTGCTTTTTTTGGAGGGAGGAAGGCAGGGCAATTGGGGTTAAGTGACTTGCCCAAGGTCACACGGCTAGTAAGTGTGTCAAGTGTCTGAGACCACATTTGAATGTGGGTCCTTCTGACTCCAGGGCTGGTGCTTTATACACTGTGCCACCTAGCTGCCGCCAATTCTTCATTCTTAATCCTAAAAGCAGAGGAACAGAAGGATGCTGACATTTTTTACTGTGTATCAACAAAAAAAAATATTCCAGAAGATCTTTAATATCTGGCATTAAGGGAGGGATATTCCCCATGTAACTAGTGGTTTAAATTTCAGCTATTCAATTCAGCACCTCCCTGTGATTCAGTATTAGAGTAACTTCCAAAGCACCTAATGAATAAACTGAATGTATTTGTGTATCTTCCCCCATAGAACACATATTATTTTTTTTTTTGGCGGGGGAGGGGGGGTTAAGTTGGGGTGAGGAGAAGTCTGCTTTGTAAAAGAAACCACTGCTATTAGTAAGTTTCAGTTCACAGGATCACAGACTCAAGAGGGAGGAAGGAGCTCAAGATCAATCTAATGCCTTCATTTTACACAAAAAGCAAATGAGTTCCAGTGAAGTGACCAGACAAAGGAAAAAGAGACAGTGAAAGGCAGAATTAGGACTCCCAACCAGTTGTAACTTACAGTTCAGGGCTCTTTCTCTTATACTATGCTTGTTGCTTTGTAGAGCACAGGTGCTCAATTTTCTTGGCTATTTTTTATCCTCACCTTAATCTCCCCTAAAGGATTCAATGTACAGCTAGGGAGGCCTTGCCACTTTCTAAGCAGGGGGAAGTACAGCACACTATCAGGTGCCTCTGGAAGTCTGCCTGGTTACCACCTTTCTTCTCCTTCCTCTGCCTGAACACACAAGGCTAGGGTTCTGCTCCTCTTCCCATATACATTTTCCTTCTATATAAAACATGCTAGAACTGTGACCTATGGTAAATGCAACTGTATGACTCTGATAGACCTGGTCCAAAGCTCCAAACCTGGCACCTGTTAAGAAAGAAAATTCTAAATGCCAATACCATCCTTCAAAGCCACTCTCACCCATAAACTACCTTAAAACAATCTTTTCCTTGGGGATAGTCAAATTAATTAAAGAAGAATTTAAAAATTATTAGATCAAGACCTTATTAGACTGAGAAATCAGTCTAATCAGAAATTAGTGCCTATTATGTGCTAGACCCTGTGCTAGGTAATGGGGGATACAGACAAAAATGAAACCCTTCCAGCCTTCAAGAACCTTACATTCTGTGAGTGAAATCACATGTATATTTAAAAAGTATGCATAAAGTATACAACATAAAATGGAATGGGGTGGGGAGGGGGGGGTAGAAAAATCAGTAAAGACCCCACATAGAAAGTAGCACTTAACCTAGATTTTGAAATAATCAGGGATTCAAAGAGGTGATGGCAAAGGCACATAGATGGAAAACAGTATCAGAAAGGGAAACAACTATTATGTGTGAAGAAGAATGAGAAGGCAAGTCTGGCTAGATCTTAGAGTTTGCATAGGCAAGTAAGGTATAGTAAGACCGAAAAGTTAGACTGGGGCCAGGTTGCAAAGAAGAGTAACATGATAGTATGTATGCCAGGGAGTTAAGACAGAAAATCTAATTAAGAAGCTATTGCACAGTCCCAGAGATAGAAGATGAGGTCCAAAACTACAGTAATGACCATAAGTGGAGAGAGAGTTGTACACTAATTTGATCAATGACTACTGTCAACTTCTGAGTGAGCCACTGAGTGAAACTCTCAAATGTAAATGATCTGTCAAGGATAATCTCACACAAAGTCCCACAAGCATATACTTATAACACTAAACTAAAATACTATGTTCTCTTATTACACATATTATACAAATATACTAGTATCAATGCTAAAACTTGGACCATCTACACCATAGAGGATGCCACCTTTCAAAGTCTTACCTATCTCATACATTACCCTCCTTCATGCTTTGTTCCAGCAAAATTGGTCTCCTCCACAGTCCTCACTTACATCGCTTCGCCTGCTATCTCAGTGCCTTTTTATGGGGTCATATTCACCTCTACTTCAAGGAACCACTCTGTATCCTTTAAGTCTTAGTTCAAGAATCTAGAGGATACCATTCCTGATTCCCAACCACCAACCCCATTTCTAGTATCTTCCCTACCTCAACTTCCTTGTATTTAACAAATATATATTTATTTTTTTGTCTATCTTGCATGAATGCAATCTGCATATATTCAAACATGTACATGTTGTCTCATCAGAAATAGATTATAAGCCCTTCAAGGGCAGGGAGTTGCTTTACTTCTATCATTTTATCCCCAGTGCCAAGAACAAAGTCAGTATTTAATCATGATTGTTGCTGATTCAGGAATTTGTCAATCCAGGGATTCGTTTTGACTGACTATGTATAGTTAAAGTATTTTTTGGAGGGTGGGAGGGAGAAAATCAATTATAACTGAAAAAGTTAAATTAAATTTAAAATATCATAGGTCTTATGAAAGGGCTTTTGTTGGTAAAAGTACAGAAACTAATTAAAAAAAAACATCAGACAAGTAGGGGAAAATGGTTCTTTGTCTCATTTTTCCATCTATGATCAATCTAACGTACAAATTAGTGTCATAATGATAAGCTTTAAAATGTATTGAATATCCAAATAACTACAAGATAAAACTCCAAACACCATATCCATCATTAAAGAGATACTGCACTTTATTCAAAAAATCTACCTGCCCCATTTTAACTATCTCTTCTCTAGAGACTACATTCAAACTAAAAATTATTCTGTCCACACACCTAACCCTTTCCCATACCCTTTAACTGATGATTATTCAGTATTTTAAGTTTTAAAAAAGACTTTCATTTGTTATCTCATATTACATAAAAATCATATGATACATAATACAAATGGTATTATTATTCCCCATTTTACAAATGCAGAAAACAAAGACTCATAAGGATTAATGGTCTTGCCCATAATCAGACAATTAATAAATAATCAATGGGGATCTGAACCCAGATCTCTCCTGCTTCCAAGTCCTACTACACTCACTGTACTATAAGATCCACAGCCACAAATTTCTCCCAATTCTTCCTTGAAAATATTTTTTCATGCACACATTCCTTCTGATTTCCTCAAAGTACTTACAATCTAATGAAAGAGACAACATGCAAATAAATATATACAAAGCAAACTACATACAGAATAAATAGGAAAAAAAATTAACAGAGGGAAAGCACTAAAATTAAGAAGGATTGGCGAGGGATTTCAGTAAAAGAAAGGATTTTAGTTGGGACTTGAAGGAAGCCAGGGAGGTCAGTAGGCAGAGCAGAGAAGAGAAAGCATTACAGGCATGGAGTCCATCCAGAAGAAATTCCCAGAGCTGAGAGATGGAGTATCTTGTCTGTAGAAAAGCCAGGCCAGTGTCACTAGACAGAAGAGTATATATTGAGGAGTAAAGTATAAGAAGACTGGAAAGCAGGTTACATCTTATGAGTCTTTGAATGCCAAATGCAGAATTTTGTATTTGATTCTAGAGATGATAGGGAGCTACTGCCATTTACTCAGTAGGAGGGTGACATGGTAAGAACTGCGTTCTGGGAAAATCACTTCAGGGGCTGAATGGAGAATGGACTGTATGACCCACTGGCAGACTATTACAGTAGTCCATGTGTGAACTGATTAGGGCTTGCACCAGAAGGGCAGTAATGTCAAAGGAGAGAACGTGGCATATTGGAGAAATGTTGCAAAAGTAAAATTGATAGGCCTCGGCAAGAGATTGAATATGGGAGGGGAGTAGTAAAGAGTCTAGGATGAATCTTAGATTGTGAGCATGAGGGACTGGGATTATCAGAAGACCTTATCCCAACTACCACTCAGAAATGATTTCTCTTTAGGCAAGTAATTTCAGTTCCTTGGAACTATTTCCTCATCTTTAAAATAAGGAAATTGGACTAGATATCAAAAACTCCTTTACACTCTATATTCCATAATATTCTTTCTGCCCAAAATACCCTCTCCAGAAATCCTACCTGTCTAATCGGTGCCCAAATAAAAGTGACTTTATAAAATCTACATTTAATTACCCAACCAAAAATTCTCTCTCCTAGAAGGCAGTGCTTAGTGACAATCCAAGTACTTATTTCATTTTACCTTCAAAAAATATTTCATAAGGGCAGACGGTGACTGGGGACTATTATTATTCCTACTTTAAAAATAACAATAATGAGACTAATTAAACACCTAAGAATGTCACATTACTTTAGTGACAGAAGGAAAATAGGAAACCTCAGTACAATACCAGACTTGCCCAAGACCACAGAGTTAACAATAGAAAACTGATTTGAACCAAAGCCTCTGGCACCAATATCATTATTCCTTTGATTAGAAAAAAATAGCTGAAAACTTGACATAAACACCTACAGGAGGGACAGACATACACTGCAGTAACTACTGCTTCGAAGTATCAAGAAAAAAGCAATATACTAATGGTCCTGAAGAGTTCAACCTTTCCCTACCTTCTCATTCTTTATGCCTTTTATCTATGTCTTTTAATACTGGTCACAAAACGAGTTGGTCATGAGGTCTACAAACAAGTTCTACAGAACACTGAATATCATGCTTCTAGAACGAAAAAAAAAAAGGCAAGAAGAATTTTGCAAAAACTTGAATGGACAATGTTTATTTTCTACCACAGTAGAAAATATGCACATAGTACAAGTTGGTATCTCTCCCGGAAAACGAAGTAAAGGATTCTAGGAAAACTTTCCCACTCCTCTCTCTGGTTAACAGAGAAAATGCAGTGTTCTTTAAAAGGTAGGGGGTAGAGGAGGTGGGAGAGAGGATAAAGAAAATATGGTTTCAAGGTTATTGTGTCTTTTTTTAAAGACTCTGAAGAAAAAATTAAACTAGACCTGTATCAAAAGGTTGAAAGAATGTGACACTGCTGAAAAAGTATAACCTAAGGAAAAAAGGAATAGAAAGGAGAGAGAATTACCAATAGAAGAGAAACCTGCTGCTTCAACTCCAATGAATAAGGCTATGGATTATGGAGTTAAGGGGTACAGAAAGAAGAGATAAATAGCGGTAGATGATGATTCCCTGCAAAGTATATGGAAGCACTTAGCTGTGGATCTGAAATTAACAATACAGAAGCCTGTAAAACTTCCTGGAAAGGGTATACAGAACACAACAGAGGATCTCCCAAAACTTGTCAAACTACTGTTCATTTCTGTAGATTCACATGGGAGCAAACACTATTACCAGGATTTATTGCTAAGAATTACAAAGTTCTGGAAAAGAAACTCTTAGAGAAAGGGGATCATTGCCTCCATTTCTCCTACACTCTTATCCCCTACACTCATTTCTCAAGCCCTTGTAATCTAACCTCCAATTACACTAATCATCTAAAACTATTTTCTCTTAACCAATAAATCCAAATAAAATATAAATAAATAAATATATAAATTTAAAATAAATAAATAAAAATAAATTCTTTTCTCAGTTCTGATGCTACTTGTCATCTCTGAATCTTTTTGCTTTCTTAATCTCTCATCCCCTCTTCTCTCTCTCCCTTCTTCTCTCCTTTCTTTCTCTACCCTTCCTTTTCTCCCTCCCATCAGACCATTCCTAGATCACCCAAATTATGGGTGTACTCCCAAGGCTGTCATGGGTTCTTTTAGCCTTCCTCTTTGTCCTTTTACCATCTTCCATGGGTTTAATTATGTAAGGAGATGATTACAAAATCTAAAGTAAAATCTACAAATAATGAGCACAACATTTTAATATCAAGCAAAATTCTAGGATGAATTATTTAAGAACTGGTTAGTACAAGTCTAAAAATGGAATTAGTGTCCATAAAAATCTTAAACATCTCTATAAATTAATAAATTTCTATATAGAAATAACAGAGGTGGGGCTCCAGCTCCCACCTCTTCCAATTCATGTAAAAGGTGACTCTGAACAAACTTTGGAGCTACAGAACCCACAAAATGACACAGAGAAGCTAACCTCCTGCTGAGGACAGCCCAGCAGGCGGTAGGCAGCGCAGCGCTCTGGGAGCTGACCCCAGCCCCACACAAACCAGTTGTCGCCCCTCCCCCCACTCCAAGTTTTTGCCTCAGGGTGGGCCTGACCAGTTGCTGGCTGGAGGGACTTCAGATCACCAACAGCTGTGGCAGTTTACAGAATTATCAACCCATAGATATTAAGGACTAAATGAGAGGTCAGTGCAGTTTGGACTTTGGGATCAAGTAGTTCGGGGGTGCAGTAGGCCTTTGCCTGTGGCGTAAGAAGCCACTGAGGCACCATGGTGCAGCCACAGCCATGGCTGTGCAGCCACTGCCATGTGGCAGCTTCAGCTCCTAGCCTGCAGATTGTAGGAGGACCAAGCAACCAGTCTGAAGGGTAATCGCTCTTGCTTTAACCTGCCTGGATCTGGATTGCAGCCTAGGGTGGAAGTCCTGGGGTGTGCAACCAGCTTGCCAGAGCATGTGGAGGCTTCAGAGATGGCACCCAACTAATACCTTCAGCAGCTGAGAAAACCCCAGCAATTGGGACAGAGTGGTGTTCCAATGGACAGAGTGGTGTTCCAATGGACAGACGGTGTCAGAGTTCTACTGTGGAAAAAAGCCCAAAAGTCAAGTAATTGAGTGGCAATATGAGGAGGCAAAGGAAGCAAACCAAGCAGAGCAACCCAACTTCACATTCCTATTTTGGGGACAAAAAGGATCAAAGCACGGAACAGGAGGAAGACAGCGAAGTCACAACTCCTACACCAAAAGCTTCCAAGAAAAATCCAAGCTCATTATAGGCCATAGAGGACTTCAAGAAGGATTTTGAAAACCAAATAAGAGGAGTGGAGGAAAAATTGGGAAGAGAAATGAGAACGATGCAAGAAAATCATGAAAAGAGAGTCAACAACCTGACTGAAGAAAATAACAACTTAAAAAATAGACTAACTCAAATGGCAAAAGAGGCTCAAAAAGCCAATGAGGAGAAGAATGCCTTAAAAAGCCGAATTTGCCAGATGGAAAAAGAATCTCAAAAGTTCACTGAAGAGAATCATTCCCTCAGAATTAGATTGGAGCAAATGGAAGTTAGTTTCTTTATGAGAAATCAAGATACTATTAAACACATCCAAACAAATGAAAAAATAGAAGGCAATGTGAAATATCTCATGGGAAAACCACTGACCTGAAAAATAGATCCAGGAGAGATAATTTAAAAATTATTGGACTACTTGAAAGCCATAATCAAAAAAAGAACCTAGAAATCATTCTTCAAGAAATGCTCAAGGAAAACTGCCCTGATGTTTTAAAACCAGAGGACAAAATAGAGATTGAAAGAATCCACTGATCACCTCCTGAAAAAGATCCCAAAAAGAAAACTCCTAGGAATATTATAGCCAGGTTCCAGAATTCCCAGATTAAGGAGAGAATTACAAGCAGCCAGGAAGAAACAATTTGAATATTGTGGAAACACAATCAGGATAACACGGGATCTGGCAGCTTCTGCACTAAGGGATTGAAGGGCTTGGGATATGATATTCTGGAGGTCAAAGGAGCTGGGATTAAAACCAAGAATCACCTACCCAACAAAACTGAGTATCATGTTTCAGGGGAAAATATGGTCATTCAGTGGAACAGAGGACTTTTAAGTATTCTTGATGAAAAAAACCAGAGTTGAATAGAAAATTTGACATTCAGATACAAGAAACAAGGGAAGCATGAGAAGGTAAACAGAGAAAAGAAATCATAAGGAACTTATCAAAGTTGAACTATTTACATCCTACATGGAAAAACGATAATTGCAACTTATGAAACTTTTCTCAGTATGAGAATAGCTGAAGGGAATAGAAATATATATATATACATATATATATGTCTATATAGGAGGGTATATGGGCATATGAATACATATGTGAATGTGTGTATATATGTGTACAGGTATACATAGAGGGCACAGGACCAATTTAATAGGAAGGGATGATACTTAAAAGGTCATATTAAGAGGTGAGAGAAGAATATAATGAGAGGAGATGGGCAGAGACAGAATGGGGTAAGCTATCTCATATGGAAGAGGCAAGGGAAAATGGTTACAATGGAGGGGAAGAATAGGAAGGCAAAAGGAATGGGTCAACCTTAGTCTCATTGAATTTGACTTAGGGAGAGAATGACATACACACGAAATAGGGTATCTTGCCCTACAGGAGAATAGGGGGGAAGGGGATGAGAGGGGGGATGATGGAAGGGAGGGCAGGCTGGGGGGAAGGGAAGTTGGAAGCAACCACTTTTGAAAAGGTACAGGATCAAAGTAGAGAATAGAACAAGAGAATAGATAGGAGGGAGGGAAATATAGTCAGTCTTTTACAATATATCCACTGTTTTGCATAGCTACACATGTACAACCTATATTGAATTGCTTATCTTCCCAGTAAGGGTGGGTAACAAGGGAGGAAGGGAATGAATCTGGAATTCAAAGCTTTAAAATCAAATGTTTAAATATGTGTGTGTGTGTGTGTGTGTATATATGTGTGTATATGTATATATATATATACACACACACTATTATTAATATTATTTTACATGTAACTGGGAAATAAGATATACAGGCACTGGGGCATCTACCATGAGATCCACCATGCCCTACTTGAAAGTCAGAGGGGATATGGGAGAAGATATGGGAGAGAGAAGATTGGAGGAGGGGATATGCAGTGGGATCACTACTTTGGGGAGGTGGGTAGGGGGAAAAAAGGAGAGAAAATCTGTAACTCAAAATCTTGTGGAAATTTATGATGTAAACTATAAGTTAATAAAGCATTTGATAAAAAACAAAAACAACAAAAAAAGAAATAACAGAAAGGGAAATCCCATTCAAAATGGTAACAAAAAGCATTAAAGATCTAAGAGCAAATCTACCAAATCTCAGTGAAGACTGTGGAAAGGTAATGGTGGATGGTAGGTAAGAAGGTAGATGGAAGATAATATGAAAGGGGAAGGCATTAGCAGCTGGGGGGTAAAAGGAAAGGCCTCTTACAGGGCTATCAGTTGAGCCTTAAAGGAAACCAGGAAAACTAAGAGGCAAAAGTGATAGAACAGATCCATCCAGTTATTAGGGACAGGCTGTGCAAAATGAGGCAGGAGATGGAATGCCATGCATGCTCAAGGAACTATAAGCCAATGTTGCTGGATCACTGGGTACATGGAGGGGAGAATGCTGCAGAAAGATTGGAAAGGTGGGAAGAGGCTAAGTTATAAAAAGCTTTAAATACCAAACAAAGTGTTTTATATTTTATCCTGAAGAATAGTGACAATAAAGAGCTCACAGGACAGGGAAGTATATGACAAAAGTCATACCTACATTTCAGAAAAAGCACCATGGTAGCTGAGTTTTGAGTATGGACTGGAGTGAGGAGAAACATGAGGCAAGGAGACCAGTTATGAGGCTATTGCAATGGTCTAAGAGAGAGATGAGGAAGGCCTGAACTAAGGTGTTGGCTAGATAAGCAGAAAGAAGAGAAAATATATGAGAGATTTTGTGAAGGTAAGAAATGACAAGACTTAGCGATGGACTGGACATATAAAGTGAATGAGGATGAGTGATCCAGGATGACACTAAGATTGTAGAAGGGCGGTGACAATGATAGGGAAATTTGGAAATGGAGAGTTTGGGATAGAAGATAATGAATTCTGTTAAGAAAACTATATGTGTTTTGGTGAGGGGAAAAGTTACAGGCAACTAGGATAAGATGTCACCAGGTGGCAGTAGGGCCTTAGTTGATGGTAAATTATACAAAAGAGCGAAAAATAGACGCAAGCTGTCAACTGACAGATCTAATGGTAGGAGATCACAGCAAACATCACATGACCCTCCAAAAGCACACCCCCCAGCTTACAGTCAGAATGAAAATCGTCCTAAGTGCATAACTCATGTGACTGCAATCCAAGACTTTAAAGAAGGTAGTAATGAACTCTGCACTAGGTCACTCTCTATTCCACTGGATTTATGGAATATTTCAAATCAATAACTATTTCTTAAACTTCTATTTATGTGCAGGACACTGTGAAACAGATATTTCTTGCCATCAAGGAACTTACAATTTAATAGGGGAGACTAGGAAAGAAGACAAACAACACAAAGATAAAATGAGACTAAGTACAAAAGAGAAATACAAACAAAATGCTCTGAGAAACATTCCAGATGGAAGAATAATGGAAGGTTTCACAGGAAGAGGCAGCATCTGAACTATGTCTTGAAGTGAGGATTTTCAACAGGTACATGTGGGGAGAGGGACATTCAAGATACATTCAAGTGCTGAGAGATGGTGTAAGAGAAGTAGAGGGAGGACAATAACGTGATGATGAACAGTTCAGCTTGATTACACTGTAGAGCATATACAAGAGATGATATCAGATATACCTGGGAAAGTCATTAGAAATCACCTTTTGAAAGGCCTTGAGTGCCAGAATTTTAAAAATTACCTTGTTCCACTGGCAACGAAAAACCAGTTAAGGTTTTTTAATGTGAGAGTGACCTGATTAGGGAAGTACTTTAGTCAGTTTAAATGGACACTAGTATGAAGGAAGTATTAGAGCAGAAACAGACTACATAATGGGAGTTCTTAACCATTTTCGTATGTGTTATGGATTTCTTTGGCAGTAAGGTGAAACCTGTAGACCCTCTTTCCAAAATAACATTTTTAAATGTACAATATACAGCACAATGGATTACAAAAGAAACCAAGGGTCAGTGAAAAGAGCAATGTAGTGTTGTTTTTTTTAAACCATCCAAGTTCATAGACTTCCTAAAAATTATTCAATAGACATCTTGAGGGTCTGTGATCATCAGGTTAAGAACCTCTAGCCTAAAAGAACCAAAACTAAAAAGTGTGAGAGTTGAAACAAGGAGATAGGTGTAAGAGATGTGTTAAAATTGAATGAACTGGACTTAACATGTGTCAGACATAGCTCTGTTCTTCCCTTGCTCCTGCACTCCCTTCCTCATCTCTTCATCTTCAGGAGTCAGGCAACTAGGATAAGCTCAAGGACTACTTTCCACATGAAGCCTTTGTGATCCCCATAGTACTTTCTCCTCCCTAACTACTTTTGTTTTTTAACTGTTTTGTATTTATTCAATATATACTTAACATGTATATTTGTCATTTCCTCCACTAGAACATAAGTTCCTTACAAGGAAGGATTGTGTGATTCTTTGTACTTATAGCTCCAATAACTAGCACAATGCCTGGCATTTAGTAAACATGTAATACTTCACTGGTTAATCATAACAGAGGCAGAAAGTTGGTTAGTAAAGAAAAGTTTCATTCATTTTGAATATGGATGCAACAAATATTAAAGTCTCTTCTACAATGATTAAGTTCAGATGATTTACCCAGTATCATAACGAAGATATTACACCCCTTGAAATCTTCAGATATTACATTACAAAGATGGAATTTTTCACTCAGGCTCAGTGTTAGCGGTACACTTTTTACCGTGAGTGCTTTTAAAAGAGCCATATCAGTAATTCAGTACCAGGAACCTTTTCTACTAAGTCTTGTAAGAAATAAAATTGATACAGAGAAATTACAAGTAAGGTACAGCTGAAAGTAGCTGAAGTTCAACATACAGTTGAGAGGAACCATTCCCCATGATCTGCAACTTGTAAACTGTCATCATCTCTCCCTCACAAAGAAGGTGTACAATAAAATTAAGCTCCCATCTCCATAGTTGTATATCCCTTTTAAAAGTTGAAACCAAGTTGAAGACCTAGGCCAGGAGGGCTGTGATGAATCACACAAAATAAAAGGAGAGTCATATCATACAAATGAAAATAAAGTCAATTTACTAAGCTACAAATGGAATTTACTGGGATTTAATATGGAAAATCGTTACTCAATTGTATTTATTGTAGGTAACTAGTTTTTTGAAATTGGTGAAGCTTTTCCTCTGTCCCATTGCCAGTAAACAACTACCCACAACCACCATCACTATCATTCCTTTAAAACAGCCCAAATCCATAAAAACAATACATATATCATTACAGGCATTTCTAAAGTCGATTCCAACCAAATCAATTCTGAATAAGTACTTTTCTGCAAAGGAATTATTCACAAAGAAGAACTCAATCTACAAGCAATATATAGATGTTAGGCTATTACAGTGACTCTTGCTGTTTAAAAATTTCCTAAACAGCACAAAATCTCAGAAACATTCTAAGTTATTTCAAGTTTAAGTTCTTCCTGATTTTTCTTCTTCTCTCTCTGATTTGTCCTCTTTCTGTTTTGAAGAAAGTGACCTATTATGCTCATCCTGGTCCATAACAGTTGGTATTTCCCAAAGCTCTGTCTCAGAGACTTGAGCTTCTCTTTATTTACTTTGGTCCCTTGTGGGTACCCACATTGAAGCTTCAACTCTCATATTTACAATGGTAACTCCAAAATCCATATAGTTCAGAAATTCTCAGCACCTTTCCAAAACTGGTTTTTGTTTTTGTTTTTGGAGGTCGGGGAGGATGACACGACACAACTTGGATTAAGTGACTTGCCCAAGGCCACATAGTTACGAAATGTCAGAGGTCAAATTTGAACTCAGGTCCTCCTGATTCTAGGGCTGGTGCTCTATCCACTGCACCACCCAGCTGCCCCCCCAATACTATATTTTCCAAGTGCTTGAGAAGGGATGTTTACTTAAGCTGTGCTGACAGCACAATAAATTCAATATGCCTAAAACTGAATTCAAATAAAAAATATTGCCTTAGAATTAGGCTCTTCCCCACAGAAAACCAGGAAGTTCATCTGCCCTGTCCACTTCTCTCAACAGCAACATTTCTCCAGTTCCCCAAATGTCAAATTTGTCTGCCGCCTTCTCTTTTCTCCTCCTCTTATTATACACAACTACTATTACTATTATGAAACATATATCTGTAAGCAGACTCATAGGATCATAGGATTCTGAGCTGGAAAGGAATTTACAATCATCTACTCTTCATTTCACAACCGAGGAAAATGACCTTGAGCAAGGTTAGGTGACTGTTAAAGAGCACAAAACAGTAGGACCCAGGCCCAGTGTTCATTTGACTACACTGTGCTGCCTCTACCAGTCTATACATGAAGCTTAAATATTTTTAATCACTGATATATCAGATTTAGTCCCTGATTTTTCAATCTATATTAGCAATACTCTCTAGATCAAGGATATTCCAAATCCAGCACTCTTCTTCATTATACCATGGTCTGTGCTGTTCCCCCATAGAAAAGCTCCTTCAAGGCAGAAATTGTTTCATTTATATCTTTTTATTCCTAATACTATGTACACAGGAGATAGGGATAAGGAATGGACCTAAAAAATTCATTAGTACAGGGAACTCTCGGGTAAAGAAATTGTTTCTTCCAACACAGGTTGGTATTTTCTAATTTATAATTTTAAGAAGTTGCCTAGAGCATTGAGAAGTTAATTGACTTGTCAAGGATCACACTGTCATTATCTTTGAAAGGCCAAATTTGAACCCAGGTCTTCTTGGCTTAAGGTCAGCTGTCTTTCACCTACACTCTGATGCCTCTTATACATGCCTTGTACATAATAGAAACTGTTGCTTGACAGAGAAAAGTGACTTCAAGTACTTAAAAAAGTGGTTCCTGATCAGAGTTCAGGAAATACATCAGGTCTTACTAGGAGAGTGAAAACTGGCAATCCAATTAAAACAAAGAAAACAAAAACTTCATAAAGCAAGCAAGGTTTTACTCTAAGTATATAAAGTACAGGTAAAAAGTACTTGCAAATGTCCCAGATTCAAAGAAGAGTACTATAATTCAGGTAAGGGCTGAGTGTCAAGGAAAGTTAAGGGAAAAAGGAAACGAGAAATGGTTACTCACCTTCAGCCCTGCACCTAAGTTCTTTACATACAAGCTTCTGTTTTCTTGTCTCTTGATATACAGAAGCTATCCTAGTACTGCTATCTCATTGCTTTGATGTACCATGAATTAGAACCCTCAGAGCTAGACACACATGGTACTATCCCTGTCTCAACTGGGTCCACCTTAGATGTCACACAAACTATCTGCTCAAGGGGAACAAAGGCTTCTACAACTACAGGTCACAGTTTCATTTTTTGTTTCAAATATGCTACCTGATGATTTCTAGCATTTTGTAAGCATGTGGGGCTGTAGCAACATATTCGACTTTTGCCTTCCCTGGTTAGAACCAATCTGGAGAAATGTGTTAAGTTCTGAGTACAATATTTGAGGAAGAACATTCACAATCTTGAGGGCATCCCTAGGAAGGCAAACAGGATGATAATAAAGAGTTCCAAGTTCATGCTCTGTGAGAACCGGCTGAAGAAAATGAGGATACCTGGCTTGAAAAAGTGAAAGAAGGAGTATGGAATGAGGGGGCAGAGACAACAGCAGCACAACAACCATTCTGAAGTACCTGAGAGGCTGATCTGTAGAATGTATATTAGATTTAGATCAGTTCTTCTTGATCCCAGAATGAACACAGCTGCCAAGAGGCAAATCTGGATTTGATAATAAAGAAAAACTTTTAAAGAGAGTTTTTCCCAAATAGTAGAAAGGACTGTTCGAGGAGCTAGGAAGTAGGTTGCCCTCACTAGAGATCTTCAAAGGCTAGAGGTATAACAGAGGGAGCTATTTTTCAGGTTCAGCTCAGAGCAGACAGGCACCGAGGTCCCTCTTAACATGAAACTTCTTTGATTGTTCAAGAAATAGATAAGAGTTACTTACTCCTTAGTCTTCTTCCTGGGACACACAGCAAGAAGTTTAATGTCTATCATGCTATAAATACAGATGGCTATATAATGTCTCATCTTACTACCATAAAGGAAGCTCATCTGATCATTTCTGCTTAAGTCAGGGGTAGGGAACCTGCTGCCTTGAGGCCACATGTGGCCTTCTAGGACGTTGGGTGAGGACTTCTGACTTGAGTCCAGTTTTACAGAACAAATCCTTTTACTCAGGGGATTTGTTCTGTGAAGTCTGGATTCGGTCAAAGGGCTGCACTTGAAGCCACATGTGGCCTCGAAGCCACAGGCTCCCCACCCCAAACCATGGGCCTGGAGAGAATCTCCCCATATTTATCCACCAGGGTTTAGCTTTTCACTACTTATGAGTTCAGTGTCTTCAAGTCATTGTTTTTCAAATCAGAGGTCTCAACAACCCAGTTTTTCTCATACAATTTAACCTTAAATTGACTCTTCTATGAATGCCTCAAAAGGTCTGCAAAACTCTTAAGGACAAGAAATGAATTCTTTAAGAATTATAATCTTGTTACTCTAAAGGAGTGAAGCTATTTCATTTTGAAATGACTTAATCACTAGGTAAAAAGAAATGGAGCTCTGAATATCTCTCTTTCTGATTCCACTAAGGAATGAACCCTAAACATTGCCTATTCTAAAGACTGGGAAGTAGAGTCAATCAAAGAGATATAGAACAAGTGGCCAGAAAAGCTGAAAAATTCTGATAGTGTGGCATCACTGTAGTAAAGAGAACAAATTTTATCTAGAAAGAGAGAGTGGTCAACAGTGACAAATACAGATATGGTCCTAATACAGACATACTATTAGCTTGCTCTTATACTCTAACCCAAAGAAATATGGACCCAATTAAAGAAGCTATTGGCACAGATAAATATTTAGAAATAACAGAATTTCATATGCTGAGCTGAATGTTGACAGACCTATTTCTGAATGTCAGTTGCAATAGTACATTAATGCATTTATGCATGGTTTAATTTTAACAAATTCTGGAGGACATCATGTTAACAAACCTGTAAACTACAAGTCTTTAGAAAAATTCTTTCTTCAAGATTTAGTAACTATTTCTTTTAATGCAAAAACATCATTTTTAGAGACACATACTTTTCCCTCTCCATTGAGACTACCACCTATAAGGCCAAAAGTAAAACAGAACATGTTTTCTTAAAAGAAAATAGAGAAAAAAAGAAAAGTCTAAGGAAAAGTAAAACTCACCTTCCATTTGAATAAATCATCATCCCAATCCAGCACTACTACTCCCAAACTAGACTCTGAAGAACATGTTAAAATCTATATATCTGAATTACTAAAAAATCTGCCCAACAAAACTGAAAGAAAACATGATTAGAAAAATGACATAAAAATAATCACAAAAATATGTAAAATTACAGAAATCTCACCTTAAATCTCTTGTCCTGCAGTACTTTTTTGATGGCAACTAGTTCTCCTGAATCACAAAGTTTGGCTTGATACACTACACCAAACGACCCATTCCCGATCACCTTAGTGTCTGTATAACTGACTTCCTGTGGCCTGTCTGGACCCTGTCCAGGAGTTGCCACCACTGTTGTCACCTTGCTGCCATCCTTGTCTCCTGGAGAGGAAATCACAAAAAATACAGTATCAAAATAAATCTCTATAAACAAAGAAATCTTCTAGACTCTGGATACATTATTAAAATTATAATTAATTTAAATTAAGAGTGCTTGAATATGAGGAAAAAATGCTTTGGAAGGTAATCTTAAGTTTCTTTGTACATGAGCAATTTTACTTGAAAACAAGTATATATATATGTATATATATTCCATATGAAAATTTTTAAAAAATGAAATCACATGAAGCAGAAATCCTCTAAGCATACAGTCATCATTTGGTGGACCAGGATAGAAAACCTTAAAATGATAACCATTAACATATTTTTATTTTTTTACTCTTAAAATAAGATAATGAAGCACCTGAAAATAAGATCTCAAACAAGGAAAATGGGTATTAAATACTATAAGAAGTAAAAATGCTAGGTTAACTCAAAATAGAAACTAAGAAGCACTGTGGTGTAGTAGAAAGAACACTGATCTATAGTCAGAGAACGTGAGTTTGAATCTGTGCAACCTTAGGAAAGTCATTTACCCTCCCTCCCTGAATCTCAATTTCTTCTTCCATAAAATGAAGGTTTATAACTGAAATTGTAGGATTCCTTCTGACAATATCTATAAGCTTATCTATCACTGTCCTCCATATGCTATATAACACAGAACATTAAAGCATGAAGGCACTATTAAGAGGATATCTATTCTAAAACACTAATGTTCAAGAAATCATGGAAAATTACATATAAAAAGGGAATATTAAAGATTTGGTCAGCCTTTTCATTTTACAAATGGGCAAATTTAATTTCTTATACTGAGATTATTCAACAGTAAAGTTAAAATATATCTCTCTTATACAAAGATTTTACTTTTTGACATTTTATGACAATTTTAATAAAGTAATTTTACAACCCTCAAATATATGCTATAAGTAAATGCTTAATCAAAAACATGCCCATTTCACTTGATCTATCCTTATTTCTATTGTAATATGTGTTATTAATAAAACAATGTAGTTAAGCATATCTGTGGCTGTGTGAATCACTTGATCAAACATTGAGACTAAGGGTTTTGGCTCCTTCTTAGACATAATTACTTTTGTTCTCCTAAAGAGCCAAACAAGATTAAGGTGGCCCTAGCTAACCATCTTGGAAAGGTATATCCCTAGTCACAAAGGGGACTCTCACAAGAAAATATGCATGTTTATCATCACTACTAGAAAAAAAAAATCAATGTTATATTCCAGGGGTCTTATAGCCATGAGCTAAGAATGTTTTTTTACATTTTAAAGTAATTTTTTATTGTATAAAAAACGTAAAAATCATTCTTAAACAGAAATGGGGATCGATGCCTGTTATGTCCTATTTATGACAGATCAGAAACAGCAAATTTAAATACAGAGGAAACTAAGTTATAAATAAAGAACATATATACATTTTTTTGAGAGATAGACAAACAGCGCTAATTGGTACATTATAAATTTATGTTATACAACTTCATTGCAGCAAGGCAGGATTTTTATTCCTGAGTGATTCCCTCACACCAAATAAAAGCTATTCCAAACCTTCTATTCCCTCCTCAAGCCCCCCACGACTCTTCCTTCTGCCTCTCAGTTGAGAAACTTGGCCCTAACTTTGCTGAAAATAATGCAGGTCAGTCAATAAGCTCCCTCTTTTCCCATTTTCTTCATTTCTAAACTCTATGACATCACCTCCTACTTTATTGTCCATTCCACTAATCTGTCAAAGAGAGAGCCCTTCTCCTTGCCAAGATCAATCCCTCTACAAGTGCACTTGAACCCATCCCCTCCCATCTTCTCTAATGGAATGCATCCTCAATCATCTTCCTCTTATCAATCATCAACTGATTCTTTTCCTACTGCTTTTAAACATGCCTAAGTCTCTCTTATGCTTAAAAAACCTTCACTAGACTCCATTACCCCTCAAACTATCGTCCTATATCTCCCTTTCTCAAACCAAGTTAGGTGAAAAGGTATTTGCTGACTTCCTCTTCCATTCAGCCTATAACCCTGGCAATCTGACTTTCAACCTCATCTTTCAACTAAAATTGCTCTCTCTATTATTACCAATGATCATATTGCCATATCTAATAATGTTTTTTCAGTCCTCTTCCTTCTTGATCTGCAACATTTGATACTGCTGATCACCCAGTTCTTTTGTATACTCTTTTCTGACTTCTTGGTTTGTCTTGCTGGTTTATCATCCAACACACACCCCCTAACTATGGGAACTGCCAAAGATTCTGTTCTGGGTCATCTTCTATTCCCCTTTACTCTCTCTTGATAAACTCATCAATTCAATGGGTTTAACTATCAGCTTTATGAAGATAATGTGCAGATTAGATAGAGACAGAGACAGATCCAGCCCCAAAATCTTCTCCAAACTTCAGTCTCAGACTACCAATTAAGTATTGTACATACCAAACTAGAGACAATGTAAATGAGAAATGTCTAAAACTTAACTCACTATCTCTTCCCTTATACCTTCCCCTCTTCCAGACTTCCTTCTATGTGTCAAATGCACTACTCTCCTTTCAGTGCCTCAGGCTCATAATCTTGGCATTATCCTAGCCTATTTATTCTCCCTCATCCCACATATCCAACCAGCTGCCAAATTTTACCATTTCTACCTTCACAGCCTGTCTCACATTCAACCCTTCTATCTACTCACATTATTACCATGGTAGTTCAGGCCTACATTACTGCAACAGTCTCCTAATTGTTTGGCATCTCATCTCTCCAATTCATCCTACACAATACTATACTGCCAACTGATGATTTTCCATAGGGATGGATATGACCATGTCCTACCCTATTACTTCCAGGATCAAATGTAAATTTTCTTTTCAGCTTTTAAAGCTCTTCTGAGCCTTCATAAATCTCTCTTTACCCTTCCATCCTTCTTACACTATATCCCTACCACATATGCTACAATTTAATATTGTCCTTCCTTGCATACAACACTCCATTTCCCAAATGCAGGAATTTTCACTAATTGCCTCCCCATGACTGGAATTCTTTCGCTTCCTCATCTCTAATTGCTGCTTTCCTGTGCTTTCTTCAATCCTTAAATTAAGTTCAACTTTACCCAAGACAACTTTCACAGAACTTCTCAATCTTAGTGCCTTCCCTCTGACAGCATCTCTCATTGATCCTGTACACATTTTGCTTTTAACATAGTTGTTTGCATGTCATCTCCCCCACTGGATTGTGAGAACCTTGAAAGGAAGGAGTGTCTGCTGCCTTTCTTTCTATATCCCCAGTACTTAGCACACAATGTGACATATATATCTATTATACAGATATAACTACTATGTTATAGATATATATATTTGATCTGTTATACATATCTATGTTTTGTGTTATAGATATAACTGCTACACATGCTTTATATATATATATATACACACACGTGTACATCCATATGTGTGTATGTTAATTGTTTATACATCTTGAATACTAAACTCTTAGCAGAAAATCTTAATGCAGACTGTTTTCCCATCAGACCACTTGCCTTCTAATCCTCAGTGTTTTCATTTTGTTTGTGCAGAAACTTGTCAGTTTGATGTAATCAAAGTTATCTTTTTTTTAACTATACCCCTTGTTTAGTTAAGAACATATCTCTTACACCTAGCTATAAAGGGTTATAATTTTTTATAGTACAGAATTTAATATTAATGTCACCTAACCATTTAAAATGCACTGTAGTATAAAGTATTAATCTAAGTCTAATTTCCGCCTGACTACTTTCCATTTTTCCGAGAAGCTTTCTCAAATAGAGAGTTCTTCCCTAAGTAATTTATGTTTTCTGCTTTACTGAATTCTATAATTTCTGATTCTTCCTTGTCTGTTCCATTGCTCTACCACTCCTTTTTTAAAAAAATCAATACTAGATGTTTTTGATGACTGCTGCTTTATAATATAGTTTAACATCTGGAAATGCTATTTCTACTTTGTTCCTACCTTGATTCATTATTTCCCTCAATATTCTGTAGAACTTTTATCTTTCCAAATCAATTTTGTTACTTTTTTGAGTTCTATAACTATCTCTTTGATAATTTAATTGATATAACATTAAAAGCATAAATTAGCTTTGGTATTTTCATTTTTACTATATTGGCACACCCTAGCCCTGAGCACTGAATATTCCACTAGTTACTTAAGTTTTTTTTTCTTCATTTCTTTAAGGAATACTTTAATTGAATCTGTGCAGGTACTTCGAGTGCTTTGGTAGAATGAAGATTTTATGCATTGTGCAATTATTTGGAAGTGAACTTCCTTTTCTATTATTGCCTCTTGATTTTGTTACTATGTAGAAATGTAGTTGAGTTTTGAGGGTTTATTTTATAGTCTACAACTTTGCTGAAACTACTGTCTCGATTAATATATCTTTGCTGATTCTCTAGGATTTTCAAATAATCCATCCTATACATCATCAGCAAAGTAGGATAGTTTTATCTTCTCTTTATGACTTTAATTTCTTTCCCTTTTTTTATTACTCTTGCTAGTGTTACCAAAACTACATTAAAGAACAATGAAAAGACTGGGCATCTTTGTTGTACTCCTGTATTTACTGAAAAAAGGTTCTAGTGAATCCCCTCTATAAATGATGTTTGCTTTTTATTTTAGATACTCTTTGATACTAAAAAAAATAAAAGTTCCCTCTATAGCTATACTTTATAGGGAGAGATTTTCATATATGTGTGTTGTACTTTGTCAATAGTTATTCATACATTTATTCAGATAATCACACAGTTTGGCATGTTTTTATTCTTAAAATGATTAATTGGTTTCCTAATGTTGAAACACATCCTTGCCCTTTCATATAAATCTAACTTGGTCATAATGAATGCTTTCTTGGATAAATCACTGCAGTCTGTTTCAAATTATTGTATTTAAAATTTTTGGATAGATATTCACTAGTAATATTGGTCTACAGTTCTGCTTCTGTACTTTATCCTTCCTTGTTTTAAATATCAGAATTCTATTTATCTCATAAAAGGAATCTTGTAGCTGGTTTCTCAATTCTTGAGAACATTTTAGAAGTTTGATAGAATTTTCTTGTAAATCCATCAGGACTAAAAGTTTTTTTCCCCTTTCCTTTGGTATTCCTTTATAAGTTCTGTTATTTTCTTTTTTGAAATTAGATTAAGAACTCTATTTGGTCTTCTGGTGGTTGGGTATTTTTTATTTTTGAACATACTTTTTTTGGTATTGTTTTGTTAGCAAGTAACCGTGCATAGTCAGTTCTGTGAATCTTTGTTTTTATCCTAAGGTGATTTCCCCTTGGTCATTTGATAGTTTGCCTTCTTTATAATCAGACTGGCTAAAAGTTTATTAATTCTACTAGTCTTTTCAAAGAACCAACTTTTAGTTTTATTTATTATATCTTTAAAATTTTGCCTTAAAATTTATCGTTTTCCTCTAAATTAAAAAAATGTATCCTCTTTTATGGTTATTTTAGGTTTGTTACTTTTCTAATTTTTTAAATGTACAACTGGCTTATTAATGCTCTTTTTCTATTTTGTTAACATACATTTCTAAGGATTTGATTTTTCCCCTTGGGATAATTTTAGCTCTATCTGAAGCATCTTGTTATGTTGTTTCCTCATTATCATCTTTCACATAATTATTAACTGTTTTTGTGTTCTTTGACCCAATTATTGGGTCAACAGTAATTGACCCAATTATTATTATTAGTTAGGATTTAATTATTAGGTTGCAATTTAGGCCTATGTTTTTTGTTTTTGCTGCCTGAACTCACTGATATTTTCATTGCACTACATATTCTATAAAGGAAGTATTTACCATTTCTGTCTTTTTTATTTTGTAATACCTCTGTGTCCTATACATCAGTTATTGTAAAAGTTACAAATAGTGCTAAGAAAAATTCCCTCCAAATTAGGATTTTTATCTTTCCCTAGATTAGGATCTCTCTCTGCCCCCCCCACCTCTATAAACACAGTACTTTTTCTCTTTAGTTATTTTAGCTTATCTATCCTTAAACCCATCTTCCATTTGTTATTATCCCTTTCCACAGTTTTGGAGTTTTGCTTAACTTATTATTAGTTCTTTTTCTTTCTTTTTTTTCTAGCTATTTAATTATTTTCCTTTTTTTCCCTCTCAGTTAATTAAGCAAATAAAATCCCTTTTTGAATCTTCTTTTATTTTGTTTGCTAGTTTAATTTCATTTCCTTTTGTCTTTTTCTAAAACAGAATTTCTTTCTACTTCAGAAATCAACAGGCTTTTTATAGGTGTCCATTTCGGTTAGGAAAGGAGAAAAGAATAGCAGTGGAGAGTGGTAAAAGAATACCAGGGATGATTCAACATGGGTGGAAGTAGCCAAGAAACAATTTAGGCTAGTATGCCAAACAAAATGGCTCATCTGGCAGGTTACACTTTACTGGGGTTTGCTGAGTGACTCTGCATGTTCTCTTTATCCAAAAGTAAAGGGGATCATCACACTTTTGATAATCTAATATGCAAAGGTCATTCATTTCGGTAGACACAGGTAGTAAAACAGAATAAATCAACATTCTTTTCTAGCTGTCAGTTCATTTTTAGGTAGAGAAAAGACTATTTTTTTTAAAATACCTCAACTACATTTGATTTTGGATTTTTCCAAAGTAGGAGCATAAGAAAAATGTAAATTAAAAATCAACTCATTGTATGAAGTCCTAAACACTAAACATTCACAGCTATCGCTTGAAATATGTTGTACTCTATCAGAACAAGGATTTTAATCATTCCTTTTGAGTGATAAAACCTCATTCAAAATTAAAAATCATAACTATGCTTCATAACCAAGAAATCCTGCACCAGTGAGTCTCATGCCAACTTTCCTAGAACACAGAGTACATCAAGTCTCACAGCTACTACATGACCCTACTCATTACATCAGAATACATCTGCAATTTCATGGCATCTCCTTTTTGTGGATGACCTAAATCCAAATAAATACATACAGCAACAACTAAGTTCTAAACTCCTTTCTGCTAATGATGTATCTTGATTCCTTTAGGTCCTAGCTTTTCTAAAAATCTCAAAGAATTCAGAATCAACAAGTTTAAATTCTGTGGCATTAAAACTTAAAAAACTACATTTCTCTCTTTTTTAAAGGCAGTCAAATCAGTTTCTATTATGTAAATCTTTGGCAGATATCACAAAAATAAAAGATGGCAAATCTCAGAATAATCAAAGTAGCACCATCAGAGAAATAGAACATTTCACTGTAAATGGAATTGTGAATTGGTTCAACCATCCTAAAAAAAATTTAGAAATATATAAGAAAAGGCATTTTGACCCAGAAATACTAATAATGGATACACATACTCTCTCTCTCTCTTTCTCCCCTCCCCCCTTCCCCAAAATGCAAAATGATACACGGCAAAGGGAATTGGCTAATGTCTACAAAAAATACTTTTAACACCACTTTTTGTGGTAACAAAAAACAGATGCAAATTGGAAGCTTATAGATGGATGAATGAAGGAACAGATGAAAAACTATGTATATAAATGTAATGTAATATTAAAACATAAATAATGAATAGGAGGAACTTAGAAGTTAGGGAAAAATTCATATGAACTGACGGTTCTACTTACTTCACTCTACAAGAGAACAATTTAATACAACAATCATAATAATGTAAAGAAAAACAATTCTTTGAGGTCTTTTTTGGAGAGGGGAAGCAGGGCAATTAGGCTTAAGTGACTTGCCCAAGCTCACATAGGTAGTAAGTATTAAGTGTCTACAGCCGGATTTGAACTCTGGTCCTCCTGACTCCAGGCCATTCCTCTATTCACTGAGCCATCTAGCTGCCCCTAAGAAAAAAAACAACTTTTAAAGATATTAGAGGCAGTTGGTAGCAAAGAGGACTTAAGAAAGTAGAAGAGCTGAGTTCAAATACTGCCTCGGATATTTACCAGCTGACTGATTTTGTACAATTCACTTAAACTCTCGCAGACTCAGTTTATTTATCAGTAAAACTGGGATAATTATAGCACCTACCTCACAAGGTGGCCAAGAGGATCAAATGACATAATATTTGTAAAGTTCTTGTGAGAACAGGAAATTGAAATATCTAAACCCTGATCCATACAACAACCAGTCTTGACTATAAGAAGACAAAGAAATATACTTCTCTCCCTTTGGCCTAGTAGTGGTTGACATAATGAGGTATCTGCTGTTAGATATGGCTGATCAGTGTCTTGTTTGCTTAAATACACTGCACTGTGCTTGGAGAAAAATTTGAAGAAATGGATGGGGGTTAGGGGAGCTACAGTTTATAAGGGGAGGTTGCTAGGGGATTCAGTTTAATGAACCCAGTCAATTCATACTCCTCACACAGGGCATGATCAACTTGGAGCATTTTCACTGGTTGTTCCTCCTGTCTGAAATTCTCTCTCATCTCATCTCCACCTCCTATCTTCCAGGGCTTCCTTACCATTTCAGCTTAAGTCCCTTCTTCAAGAAGCCTTTCTCAGTCCCCACCAATCTTAGTGCTTTTCCTCTGAGATTACCTCTAACTGATCACATACATATCTTGTTTATACATAATTGTTTGCATGTTGCCTCCCCCACTGGACAGTGAGCTCCCTGAAATTAGGAATCGCTTTGGGGGCCTTTCTTTGGACCCCACAGAAATTAGCATAATGCCTGGCACATAGAGGGTGCTTAATAAATGCTTGCTAGTTGTGAGGTTTGCTTTTTTTTTTTTTAATAACCCAAAGGGAATTTTCATGTAACCTAGTTTTGGGCATCTCAAACATAAGAGGTATGCTTCTGTAAACTGTTCTATATCATATTTATGAGGGAATAGTCTGGAACCTACCTATGTTATGACTAAATAATGTCATAAGATATATGCCATATTTAAGGAGTTAGAAAAATCAATAATGATATATTTTACCTTCCAAAAAGTTCATTATGTCAACAATGTGACATAAAGTACAAAGTGACTAGTTTTTTTTCTTCCTAAGACAACTCCTCTAGATCAAGTACAGAAATGAGAAATACAGCAATCAAGTAAAACACCTGAATTCTAATTGTAATACTTTAAGATTCTGTAGTTTAAAAACTGTGCCATATCTAAACTACAAAACCATATCTCATAATCTTTACTTCTCTAATAAATAGAGCTAAGAATACTTCTGCAAAAGGCTATATGAAGAAGAAATAACATCTCATTGACAATGGTATTTTCTTCCCAATAAAACTAGAGGCTCAATATTCCTTCTAAGCTATTAAGGAGCTAATAATACATTTTAGTTTTTCCTTTTTTTTTTTTAATTATAAACCAGAATGCTGTCCTAAGAGCAATGGAAAGGATCTTAATGGAAAGTGACTTAAGCAGCATAATGATTATCTGGAATGGAAAGCTCAAAAAGACTGGGGGAAAAAACTCTTATCAGCAGGGGTAGATTGGCCCAACCCAAAATTTTTCCCAAATGACCTGATCAAGGGTCCTTACTCATCTATGTAGTCAGGAATTCTACTTATAAGGGTTTCTCTAGGCATATTTCTGACAAGGCCTTTTCACTTTTTCTTTGCCTGACTCATTTCCCATGGCTCTGCATATGATATCTATGTTTCAAGAGATTTTTAGAAAAAAATAAATAAAAAATAAAAGAAACTGTGAATAGAGCACCAGCCCAGGAGCCAGGAGGACCTGAGTTCAAATCTGGCCTCAGACACACAGACTTACTAGCTATATGACCTTGGGCAAGTCACTAACCCCAATTGCCCTGCCTTGCCCCCTCCAAAAAGAAAAAAAAAAAAAAGAAAAAGGAAATAAATCAGAAGAAAAGGAAGAAAGACAAAGTCCACAAAAGGTGATTTGCATATACTAAAAATAAATGTAAAAAATAAGCTCCAGGGCAAGGCGGGAAAAATCTACAGTCCTAGATAATTCAATGTTGTTTCAAATATCACTGGAAATGTAAATAATACCAGCATTTACGAACCGCAAATACTATTTTCTTCATAAAGAAAATTAAGATGTTTTGATCAGATTTCTTTCTTTATTAGAGTTTGTTTTCATTATGTTCAATCAATTTCTTCTGCTAAAATGCAGGTTAAAAAAGTAAGAACAAATTTGTTAATGAAAAAAGTGGCCAGAAAGTTGGTCAGAACAGTAATCATACTTACTGTAAGTATAGATCATTTTCCATCATTCATTCTAATAACTGGGCAGAGAGTGACACAAATAATCCAAAAATCATACAGTTTTGGCTTTTGAGTTAATGTGTATATGTACATGTGTGTACATATATAGTTTCAGAGAGCAGCTATGAACTCTTTAATAATTCTGAGATTATCAACATTAAACAATGAATAAACTAGAAGACAAACATATGCTCATCAAATATTTGTGCTCTCTCATGGAGGATCTATAATATAATAGAAAGGTCACTGAATTTCGAGTCTTTAAAACTGTTCAAATTCCAGCTCTGCTAATTACCATTTATAAATCTGGGCAAGACATTTGATCACTCAGGCAGGATCTCTATCTCTTCCTATGTAAAATAAGGTGGTAGACTATATTATCTGGACAATCCCTGCTCTAACTCTAGAGTTAGAGTTAGTAGCTCTAACTCCATGACCCTATCATCTGAATATAAACTATATGAAAAAGTCTGGGACTGTTTCACTTTTACTTGTATATTCTCAGTATCTAAAATGCCCAATCAAGTATTCCTTATAATAAAGCTAATCAGATGTTCCTCATTGTGATGATTACAGGAAGCCTTTTGAAACACCACAGGTCCTCCTCAATGGGGTCAATAGCCATTCAAAATGGCTTATAAGCCTTATAAGAAAATTCTGAGTAACTGAAAAACAAATGATGGTCCAGAGAAAAGACTGATATACATTTTTCTCTTCTGATAAAGTGGACAGAGCATTGCCTCAGAAGTCAAAGTGTTCAAATTCTGCCTTTGATAGCACTTGTACAACCTTTGGCAAGGAGTATAACTGGAAAAGACTATGGTCATTCGGTAGAATAGTAAAAACAAAAGCAACAGAAGGTATTCTTTTCAAATATTTATCTCTCAGTTTAATATGTATTTAGTACCTTTTGTGTACAAGGAATTGTTTGTGGAAAGACAAAAACCTGACATCCACATGAAGTCAAACAAGGAGGTGATGAATGACTGGAGTTCAGCAAAAAAAAAAAAAAAACATTGAATATACAGATTTCTAAGTCACCTGCTTTCAAAATGATAAGTAAAAACTTATAAGATTCCCAAGAAAGTGTAGACAGAAGAGGGTCTGAGACAATATTGTGGAGCAAGGGGGGAAGGAAACAAAACACTTATTGAGCAAGATACAGATGATGAATCAGCAGGTCATAAGTGAACATATTATGACATGTAATTAAACATGCAAATTCCTGAGTTAGTATATGTATATATCAATAGAACATAATAGATATGAATAGACAATGCAAATACAACAATGAACAGAGTTCCAAAGCATTTTGGAAATCAGCAGTGCTTTCAGTTATCACAAACTTATCTGTCACAAAATTATATCTTTTTAATACCAATGTTCTATGTTGGCATTATATGGCAATGATAAATTATAAGAATCAAAACTGTGTGCGACACAAAAGACATAAAACTGTGGTTATAAAGTATATTATAGCATGTACCAGACTTGCATGCAAGAAGAGGTAGGTCAATCATCTAACAAGAGTGAGGAATAATAAATGGGGAATCTAACTGCTGTACAGCTATCTACAAAATACTAAGAAACAAAAGTTTCTAGTACATTTGGTAGATTCTTTATGAAAAGATAACGACAAGAATGACATAGCAGGAGACAGCATAGATGACTACCTAATGAATGCTTCAATCAGTCAAGAATTTTCATAGATGATATAAAGGATTCATCAAAATAAGTACAGTTTTATCTGATACTGTAAAAATTTATGGCACTTGAGGGGAAAAGCACTTTATATAAAAAGTGCTACTATAAAGCTATAAAAGTTTACCGTATGGTCCCTTGCTCAACTCCTTTGTTTCCCAATTCTAGATAGAGACAGCACCTTCCAACTGATCTAAAGCACCAATATGAACAGAAATTTCCATTCAGGTGTTGCTCATTTGACCAAAGATTGCAGTGCCCCATATAGCTATTTGAAGTGAAAAAAAATCTTTCCTTGTAATTGAACATTAAAAGGGGGTTTAATGCATGTCTGAAGGCTAAATACAGATTTTTCTTAATGAAAAGGATTTTGTTTGAAAGTATGAACAATGACCTAGCATACACTGAAATAATACCCCTAATTTCTCCAAATCTATTAAAATTGAACAAAATCAGACTGAGGCCCAAACCAGCGTGCAGGCACAGGCACACACACACACATACACACACACACACACACACACACACACACACACACACACACACACACACCCCCCCCTCTCTCCCTCTCTCTCTCTCTCTCTCTCTCTCTCTCTCTCTCTCTCTCTCTCTCTCTCTCATTTGGTGTTGAATTACTGTTTTAAACTTTAAGATACACATATGTACTTTAAAATACATCTTGACTTTTAGAATCTTAAAGATTTTGTACTACATGTGAAATAAGATGCTTGAGATTTGTTTTAAAACCTTGAGAAGCTTCTCATATACATGCCTACATGTCAAGGGCAGCAAAACTCAAATATAATTAAAGCTTTGCTTCAGAAAGTGGGGTGCTAAATTAAACTAACAAAGAATCATTCTCACTAGTTAGATATAATAAATAGGATGCACCATGATAAGTAAGAAACTCGATGTAAATAGGCAATTAAAATTTGCCTGTCTTTTTAGCCACAAACTCAAAAGCTAGCCCAAAAGGGGAAGAACCAAATGAAAATAGCTGTCACAAAAACCATTTTGCTGCTTGCTGTATTCTATTTTTATTGTTGTTTGTTATTATTTATTATATTATCTACTGTATTCTATATTATTGTATTATATGTATTCTCAAGTACAATGCCTGAATCCACTGTGCCTTAAACTCTACTGTCCCTCAATCTGATACCCCAGTAAGGTCAAGTAAGTTCCAAAATTAATTTTATCTATTTCTCCCCTTCTGTCCCCAATTACCCGACTCTATTTTTAACATGAATTGCTAAAAAGCAGTATGGAAAAGATTAGGGTTTTTTTGGTTTGGAGCAACATCTTACACTATACACAATAAGCTCAAAATGGATATGAGACCAGAAGATTAAAGGTCATAACCTTCCCCCACACATACACACACATACAGACATACACATGGACACACACCAGCAATGGCTAGGGGTGAGGAGGAGGGAAGGAGAGAGATTATTAACCAAACAAGGACAGAGGTGATCACAAAAGATAAAATAATTTAAATTATAAAAAATATAAAAGTTTTTACACTAACAAAAGGAATACCACTAGGGTAAGAGGTGAAGCAGTCATTTAAAAAAAAAAAAAAGACCAAAAGCCATTCCCCAACAGTTCTCAAAAGAAAAACCAAACTATTAACAACCATTTGAGGAATGTGGAGGACCAAGAGCTAGATAAAGCTGGACTGAAACACCACAATCAAAAGTACCACATGTGGTAAAGTCTGGCTATGGCACAAAACCATAATTCAGGAACTAAATCAGGTGAGGTGAAAATATCAAAGAAAACACTGACAACTAACAAAAATTAAGGCAAATTTTAAAATCACTCAAAAGAAGAGAGAAAAACTTTACAACTGCAAGCTGAGACTAGAAGAAAATGTGGGATTTTCCAAAGGGACTTCATAAACAACTAAAACAAAGGAAGGAGAAAATTTGATTTAATAAAAATTCTTGGGGCAAGAACTTTAAAAGAGAAAGTAGTAAACCTTATCCAGGTCTCTCCAAAATCTAGAATGGACCAATGAGAAATAAATAACTGCTAGACAGTAAGAAATAAAACCAAAACAAACAAAAAAACTCTGATATAACTCAGTGTCCCACTAACCATAGTGGCTCTTCCAAACCTTTCTATCCCTCTTCCAACCTACCATCGTTCCCCTATCTTCTCAGTTGAGAACCTGAAGATTGAGAAAAGTTTATTACATTTAGCAAATAAGAGACTGTTAGGGGCTTTGGAGAGAGTTGTTTCATTTAACGATGTGGTTGGAAAGCAAACTGTAAAAAATTAAGAAGAAAGTGAAAGGAATAGAAATAGACCACCTCAAGTTTCATCACAAAATCGAGGAAAGATAAGGGACAATAATTAGTGGGAATTGGGGGGGGGGATATCAAGTGGGGATTGGTTGGTTTGGGGGGGTTTTTGAGGATGAGGGAGAAATCTCTGTTTGTAGGTAATAAAGAAGCCAGTAGAAAAACAGAGATTAATGGTCAGTGAGAGAGTGAGCAATTTGCCTGTGAAGATGGGATGGAATGGGATCATTTGTGTTATGTAGAGGAAATTGCCTTTACAAGTAGAAGATTCACCTCATTATGTGAGAGAGGAGTGAAAGATAAAATAATAGCAGAAGGCATCTGGGTGATAGGGGCTGAAAAGGAAAGAAGAGGAAGCTATAGTGGACTCACTGTACTTGAGAATCCACTAAGCAGCAAAATGGTCCGTGTGACAGTTATTTTCTTTTTTTGTTTGTTTTTGCTTTTGGGCAGGGCAATTGGGGTTAAGTGACTTTCCCAAGGTCACACAGCTAGTAAGTGTTAAGTGTCTGAGGGTCGGATTTGAACTCGGGGCCTCCTGACTCCAGGGCTGGTGCTCTAGCAGCCCCTATATGACAGTTATTTTCATTTGGCTCACTAGGGCTTTTGGCTCATAAGCTATTTGGCTGACTTCAGGATCTGTGGTTAATCTATAAAATTTAAGCTTCCAGGAATCTGATTCCAGATTAAGTGAGGTAAAATTGTAATTGCCTGTTTATATCTGAGTATTTTCTTATAACCCCACAGTACCCTATTTATTCTATTCAATTACTAATTATCATTCTTTATTAGACTAACTTAACACTCCACTTTCTAAGACAGCAAAGCTTTAAATGTGTTTCCCAAGTGAGTTTTACTGCCCCTGACATCTGGTCTGGTATATGAGAAACTTAAGAGCAATTAATAATTCTCCTGATTCTCTTCCTGCCTATCTTATCCCCTTTCTCAGTCTTCTTGGCTGGATCTTCGTCCAGGTCACATCTGGATGGGTGTCCAAAAATGGGTTCTGTCTTGGTTCCTCTTCTCTTCTCCTTCTATGTTATTTCACTTGGTATTCACATCAGTTCCAATGGATTCAATTATCATACCTATGCTACTTATCCAGCACTAATCTCTCTCCTGACTTCCATCCTCACTAGTCCTGATAAAAGACAGCTTGAACAGGATATACTGTAGATATCTTAAAACTCAACATGTCCAAAAACGAACTCATTATATCCATCCCCCCAACATTCTCCTCTAAGTTCCCTATCATTTTTGAGGGACCCCCATCTTCCTGGCCACCCAGGCTCAAAATTGAGGTGTCACCCTCAACTCCTCACTCTCTCTCACCTGTATATCCAATCTGTTGCTAAGGTTTGTTGATTTCACCTTTACAACATCTCTCATATATATCCCCTTCTCTCCTGATATTGTCACCAGCCTGTTATAGCTCATACTCTCACTCCTGGAATATTACGATAGACTTCTGGTTGATCTGTCTGAAGTCTCTCCCCTCTAATTCATCTTCTAGTCTTCTGTCAGTTATCTTCCTAAAGAGTAAGCCTGACCATGTCACACTCCTACTTGATAAACTTCAACAGTTCCTATCACTTCTGAGATCAAATATAAAATCCTTTGTTTGGCATTCAAAGTCCTTCATAGAATTAGGCCTTTCCCCTCTTCTTTCCCAGTCTTCTAACACCTCGTACTTTCCCCATATACTCTTAAAGCCAGTGATGGTGACCACCTTTGCTGATCCTAGAACAAAAAATTCCATCTACAGAATATGGATATTTTCAGTCTGTCTCCCATGCCTGGAATGCTCTCTCCCTCATTATCTCTATCTCCTGGTTTCCTTAAAATCTTAGTTAAAACCCCACTGTCTCAAGAAGGTCTCTTCTTACTCCCCAACCCCCTTAATTCTAATGCTTTCTTTCCCCTCTGTTCATCATTTTCAATTTATCCTGTATACAGCTTGTTTCTACATAGTTGTTTGCAGGCAGTCTCCCCTAGGCATTATGCTAATCTCATAAAGAGGCAAAAGACAGTCCTTGCCCTCAGAGCTCACAATCTAGAGGCAACAAATAACCTTAAGTTGAAAAATATACCTGCTTTGGTAGATGAAGGTCCTCACAGGGATATCACCTCTATCTACACCAATGAAAACACTAGTCTAGGCAATTTTTAAAAGAATTCTATTAATTTAAAATCGAATCACTATGGTGTTTGTTGTTCTTCCTTCCCTAATATATTGCCTTCCACAAAATAGTCCTTAAATAAGTGGTAGGCTATTTTAATTACTCCTTTATCAAACATTAACTATATGCATACAGGTACAACTCTATCATCATCAACTACAGAAACTAGTAAAGCAGAATTCTAAGTTTATGAAATTGAGAGATGTAGGCTACACAATCTACTTTATGCAAAGGTTTAAAAGAATTCTCATGGCAATTTTGTTCTCTTTAACAATTTCAAGTAATAACTAGTTTGTGAGCCAAGTAGCAAAACTGACCTCTCTTTTGTCAAACAACTAAGCAGGCCTTTATCTAGCCTTCTTCTCCCTCCGGCAAAGGAAAACTGTAAACTTCAGCTATACTAGTCAGCTGGCACAAACCAGTCCATCTTTTGTGGGAGAAATGTCCTACACATATCATGCTATCAGTTGACACAACTAAATCTAGAAAGCACCCTTCCCCTCCACAGATTCCCTAAAAAAAGATACTTAAGAGTTAAGCTCTACTATAGTGGTAGCAAACTCAAACAGAAAAGGATCCCTAGGAACCACACATTGACTTAGAAAACCACAAATTAACGTTATCTACATTGTATATATGCTTATTTATTTTGATACACACTTCCCAATTACAGTTTAATCCGGTACTGATCCAGGAATACGCAACCTGCACCTTGAGTTTGCAACCTCTGCTCTACTATGCAAACTTAAGACAGAAATATGGTTTCAATAAGTAACTAGCTCCTTCATTACTCTATACTCATTTGAAAGTCAAACTCAATGGAAAAATCATGAAATCTCCAAGCTAGAAAAGACTAGAGAAATTAAAGTGAGATGTGAAAAGGAAACATCATAGCTAGGGAAATGAACATCGAAAGAATGAATCAGTGACTTCTGGAATAGCCAAGGGGTTCAAATACAGTTCCAAATTGCATAAGGCAGAAGACATTATAGTGACTGTAATATACTAACCCATATTCTGGCACAGCACTTTGTTGAGCAACTTTCTAAAGCACACATACAATATTGTGTGTTAGAGTCATCTGTGTGTATGTGTGTATTTATGTCTTATCCTTCCCTACTCCCCAGACTTAAATTTCTAGGAGGGCAGGAACTAAATCTTATCCAAACCTTTTTTTCACTTCCCTTAGCTCTTAGGGCACCGTATTCTGCAAACAAAAGGTGGTCAAGTGTTTGCTTAATGGATAAAGTTATGAAGAAATCAATCTGAAAGTCTTACACTTTTAACATCACCTCCCCTCTCTTAAAGGTCACAAAGACTCAAATTTATTCATTCATCCATTCAATCAATAAATTCAACAATCCTAAACCAAATACCACAGTCATATCACGGAACCCAATAATTAATTCCATTATGTCTACTCCAAATAATTTTTAGAAAACTTGTGCTTCTTTATGTTTTCCTGTAAGAGCCACTTTTTCTTGTAAGGTCTTTTGTGCCCACTCCTGGAACTAGGTAATTAAAAGGAAATAACAAAAAGAGAGAGAGAAAGTGAGATAAAAATGAGAACTCAGAAAAGTAAAGCAGTATATAATGTTTCATTTATCAATTATTATCAGAGAACAATATGTTCTACCTAAGTAAATTTTCCATTTAATTAAAATACTCATACTTCACCTTAACCATTTTCAATAGGAAACTTTGAAAAGGTGTTTTTTAAGAGTCAGCTCATCTACTGGGGACTGATTGAAAGGGAATTAATAAATATGAAGAATTCAGAAAAACATGGGTTACACCCTTACTTCCTAGTTCAACATTCTCATCTCTTGTGATCTGTAGGGAGTTATAACCTGCTGTTCTTTCAAATCTCCTTATAGTTCACTTCTCCTAAAACTATCTTCAGTCCTCAGCACAATTTCTACCCCTCCCTCTTTTCCCAGGTCATCACTCCAGCAGCTCTGGCCAAACTTGCCACCTTTCAAAAATGTGGCCGAATAGCTAACCAGTTCAATTTCATATTGCCTTTGAAGCCCCCTAATCATTATTCTAAAACTGTTCATCCCTTTTCAAACATCATCCCTACATGCTCCACTGCAATGAAAGAGTGCTGCTGAAAATTATTGTGGAAGTCAACCTCTTTGACTAAATCCATTACAAATGTATGTTACACAATGTCAACTGGGCCTTCGCTATTGTATGCCAATCCTTTGAATAATTCCAAGATTGATTCTATCCCACTCAATCAATGTATCTCTTCCAAATCTTCTCTTTTCTTAAGTCACCTACACTAGAGAGAAAGATGCCATTCTATCGAACACCAGGCTCCTGGGCATTTCTCTTCCTACCAGTACAGTATTAGAAACAAACCAGTGCATCCTAAGCAGATCCCCTAGACGCCCTGGCCTCTTCTGGTGGGTAGGAAGACCCATAATGCTTGCCTGACTGTATACATAGGAAAGAAATTCCATTCCATTAGATCCCCTCCACAGATCCCTTCACCTGGGCTGACATAACACTAAGAGAAAGGACTCTACCCTGAAGCCAAGCCTTCAGGGATGTTTATAATCAATCCACAGACTTCACTCATCAATAACTAATTTATACCCAACTCAATCATACCCTCACCATCCCAGTAATCCTGAACCATTCATTCAAACTCATTCTCATTCTCCATCCCCCACTGCCTTATCCCTTATTCTCACCCAGCTCAAACCAACCTCTCTAGTGTTACACTCTGAAGCTATCCTCTCCTTTGCCTACACTTGTGATTTCATCACTTCCTAGTGAGAAAACTGTATACCAAAACTAGAAATGCTTTTGGAATTTATAATCTTTGAGAGTTTCCTGGAAACACTGAGAGAGGTTAAGCTATCTGTTCAGGTCACATAGCCAGTATTGGGTCAGATACTGGACTGGAACCTCTTACGATTCATCCTTCTACTTCAGGACCAAATGACATCATAATGTTGGGGTCAAGGCTTGCTGATGTGTTTGTCCTTTGTTTTTGCAGAGGAGCATGGATGGCATCAGGGAAATGATGACATGACTTGCAGGTGACTTTGATTTGAGGGAGGGAGGGTTGTGCATGGTCAACAGCCTCATTTTCTCCTCCAGAGCCATCTAGATTCAGTGGCCAGATATTCATCAGGATGACTGGAGATGACCCAGGATGCAATGGGAGACTCTGGCCCTTCTAGGCTAAGGCCCTGAGGTCAAGGCACAGTGTGTTCAACTGTGGCTCATCAGTCCAATATGAACTCAGAGGCTCTACCAGAGGTTGAGCACAAATAGTCCATTTAAACATCTGGGATGGAGATACTTCTAGATTTGCTCATTTCCTTTGTGCTACTGCAATTCTGCTTTGCTCACAGATCACAGAGCCTTCTTTGATTTCCGGCACACCATGCTAGGTGGACCTGTGCCAGTGTCTCCCATGTCTAACAATCAATACTAAAGTTCTTCAGGGAGACCTGAAATCCTTTGGCCACCTGCAAGAGGCCCACAGACCATATGTTGTGCAGGTCTGCCATAAGCAATAAACTTGCTTTCATCTTAATCTTTTCCTTTTCCACTTCTTCCAAGTTCTGGGTCTTACTGAGACCTGGCTCTCAAATGACAGCTTTCCTTGTCAGATTATTAATGATTACAGGAAGGTGGGGTATTACTGATAAAAGTCGTAAATCTGTACAGCCCTTTGGAAAGCAGTTTATAATTATGCAAATAAAGTTACCAAAATGCTCACATATTTTGACCTAAGCACTAAACATCTGCTCCAAGGAGGATCTTTGACAAAAAAGAAAGTCTTCACATACACCAAAACATCTATAGTAGCACTTTTCATAGTAGCAAAGTACTAGGAAAAAAAAGATGCCCACAAATTGTCGTCCATGAATATAATGGAATATTACTGTGCTGTAAGTAATGGCAATTATAAAACAGAAAAGCACAGAATGACTAACATGAACCAAAGCAGAGTGAAGTAAGCAGAAACAAGAAAACAAAATACAAAATAACTACAAGAAAGTAAAGGCAAAGAACTAAAAAGCAAAGAACAATCAAAAACTGAATGTTACAAAATGACAAAGAACACGGCCCCAAAGAAGAGATATGAGAAGACATCTCTCCCAACTTCTTTGCAGAGGTAGGTCTATGAATGTAGAACATTGCTTGTATTATCAAATTTGAGTGGGGAGGGTATACTGATCAGTTTTTCTGATTGTTTCATCTTCCTCTTTTCCTTTTCTTTAAAATGTGTTGGATTATATAGGTCAGTTTTCCCCTTGCTATTTGTTTATTCATGTATTTGAAAAGAGGTTTCCTTCTTTTTTCAAACTCCCCAAGATTCTTCAACTTAAGATGACTAGTTCAAGATATAAACCATTATTTTATAGCACCTAAAATACTACTTAAAAGTTGAATTAATAACTTTAGCAATATCTGAAAAGTTATTTCCACCAGCTCAATGATGTAGGTTTTCTTTAATATATCAGCAAATGCTTCTTATAAAGATAAAAAATAGTTTCTAGGTATTTGTGTTGGGGCGGGGGAGGGAGGTGGAGGATTTTTTGTTTATTTGTTTGGCTTTGTGGTGGTGAGGTTTTTTTATTTTGTTTTTTAATACTGCATCTCCCTATCTTACCCAGGCTGGAAGTGAGGTGGCCACTTATTGGCAGACCTTAATACTAATAATAGACTCACAAGCTCTAACCTGTTGCCTTGCCCCGCCAACCCAGGCCCAAATAAACCTCCTTAAGCATGCTGATGGCCCTCTTACACCCAGAGAGGTTCACCATATCTGTGCAGGGCATAGTGCAGACACCTGATCTGCTTTAGCCCTCCCTACTGCAGCTCAGACCTCCAGAATTCAAACACTCTGCCAGTTTCAACCTCCCCAGTAGCAGGCTCCACAGGCATGCATTGTCATGTCTGGCTAAATGCTTCCTTTTTTTTGGCTTTTTGAAGAGGGGAAGGCAGGGCAATTGGGGTTAAGTGACTTGCCCAAGGTCACAAGGCTAGTAAGTGTTAAGTGTCTGAGGTGGGATTTAAGCTCAAGTCCTCCTGACTCCAGGGCTCTATTCACTGTGCCACCTAGCCACCCCAGGTCAAATCTTCTTAAATGATTTTCCCCAAGTCTTACATTTAGGAAAGGAAAATAAGACCATAGAACTAGAGTTCAAAGCTATTCTAGTCCTATGGATCTTATCTACCATCTTGCTTTCATCAATTTTCGGTCTAAGGCTCAAAAAACTGAGGCCTAGAAAAGTTAAAACAGACTGCCTCAGCTATACAGTAAATTCTTCTCTGAGAGAGGGATTTAAGTCCTAAAACTCCAAACCTAATAATCTTCCCACACTGGACCATGCTGCCAAAGTCTGAATAGAATGGAAACTTCTTGAAGTAAAGGACTGCATCATTTTTTTGTCTTTGTACAAAAGACTGGTGCCTAACAGAGTGCTTTGTACAAAATAGGTACTTATTGGATGAATTCTAGTTAAGTGGATACCAGTTTCTTAGATCATGCTTATTCGGTAATTAAGGATAAACCACAGAACTATAAATTTAGAATTTTGGCAAGATGAACTAAAGATAGCACATAGATTGTGACTAACTTTTTTTTTAAATTTTGAACTTAATCACCGAATAAGATGAGCATTTCCATATACAAAATAGAAAATAAGGATTGCACATGTGACTACAAATCTGTTCAATGTACAGCTTGATTCTCCCTCAAAATAAACAACAAATTCAATGTGTTGTTTTCAAAGTTCATTTGTGACCTGCTTTATAAGATTTTTCTTACGATGTGGGAGTTTTGGGGCAGCTAGGTGGTGCAGTGAATAGAGCACCGGCCCTGGAGTCAGGAGGACCTGGGTTCAGATCCGCCTCAGACACTTAACACAAAAACTAGCTGTGTGACCTTGGGCAAGTCACTTAACCCCAATTGCCCTCCAAAAAAATAAAGCCGTGGGGGGGGGGGGGGGTTGGAGGAAGGTAGAATTGACAACCTATAATTCCCTCAGTATGGGGTGCTCCCAGAAAGGGACTTCCTCTATATTAGCAGTTCTCAAACTTTTTGGTCTCAGGACTCCTTTACACTCTGCAGAATTAAGGAACCCAAAGAGCTTTTTGTTTGTATCATATCTATCAATTTTTACCATATTAGAAATTAAAACAGATATATTTTTGCAAATCTCTTTAATGTCTAGATTAATAGATGACAGCTATATTCCTATATCTGTTTCTACATTCAATCTGTTCCCATGTTTTATCAGCTGAAGTAAATGAAGAAAATTCAGATTCACACAGATATGCAATTTGAAAATGGAGAAGTATTTTAGCAGACAAATAATGTCTTAGTATTAATATAAAAATTGTTTTGATCTTAAGAATCTCCCTCAGTAAAAGAGTCTTGAGGCCTTTCAGGCATCTGTAGACCACCCTTTGAAAAACACCTCTCTACATGAAAGTCTTAGTGAGCTGAGAAGTTCAGTGACTTGTCCTGGGATTGAATTTTAACTCAGGTCTTCCTGGGTTAAAATTACATCAAAGGTAATTTAAGAAGAAAAAGAACCCTTGATGAACTAGCACACTCAAAGAATAGGATATGTACAGTTATCTGAATTTTCATGTTAAATGAAAACACTGTTTCAAATCTTGTCCTTAAGAGCTTCTCATTGTCCTACACAACACTACATTATACTATAGTACACTGCTCTGCTGTAAGCAGTACACAGGAGGTTCCAACTTGAAAAGAAGTTGATTTCCAAAAGTTCATTTGCAAATTAGTTATTTGGAGCTCTGAACACATTTAACCTTTGTAACAATTTGAAGGTAGTAACAATTCCAAGGGAGTCCACAAATATTTTGTTGAACTCTCACAGCAGTGGGGATGACAAGCAGGAATGGAATGTTAGAGGAAGGTATACCATGAAAGAAAATCCAATTGAGTGTGAGGAACTAAGTTTAAATTCTGATTCGTTGCTTACCACTTGTGTGGTAACCAATCTCTCAGAGACTTTTGTTTTATCTTTAAAATAAACATTAAAAAGCCCAGGAGCTTCCTTCCAGATCCCTTTTCCCTTACTTAGACACAAGTCAGATAACTCTAGACAAAAGACAAAATCTTAAAAAGACAAAGTTTGCTTTACTACCTTCCCAACTCTTAGTGGTAACCTGGTCTGTCATTGTATCTCCTCAAATTGCCCTAACATGTGTCCTCCCTGCCCCCCCCCCAAAAAAACACTCATCAAGATAAAAACAAACAATACCTAGCTACTTCTCTCTGTCAAAAATCAAAACTCTTATTCCAGTAGCATACAGGTTTTCTGGCATTATGAGGAAAACATCTTGAGGATGTTCTGTACTAATTGGGTGCCCCATCTCATAATGACAGTTTTAAAAGAAGATACTTAATAATACTAACGGATTTAGATTTGACACAATTAAGGGAATATAAAGTGAAAAATTTAAGCACTGTGAAGGAAGGCATTTTTGGTCAAAGGCACCCCCAAAAGAATTAATAGCAGTAGAAATACTATAAAATAAGCAAAGAATTAGGTTAGCATAGATAGTGAAATGCAGAGATGGTATATCCAGGTTCCTAGCACTAGCCCTTGTCTAATGATGGATTTAGTCCTGAGCGAAGGAGAGAGGGAGGGAGGGAGGGAAGAACGGAGGGAGGGAGGGAGGGAAGGAGGGAGGGAGGGAAGAAGGAAGGAAGGAAGGAAGGAAGGAAGGAAGGAAGGAAGGAAGGAAGGAAGGAAGGAAGGAAGGAAGGAAGGAAGGAAGGAAG